>NC_139352.1:3702500-3790000 GCF_055883805.1 Amblyomma maculatum | reverse complement strand
TTATTTAATATTTAATTTAACACTACAATGTCTATTCACGCATCGCGAAAAATATCTCAATGAGTAGAATCTAAAATGAAGTGCTAAACCACACAAAACCGAGTTAACGGTCTTTAAGACAGTTCATCCGCAGTGAGGCCGCTTTCATGGTGAAATCTTTCAGTTCCTACTGTACACGATTTTAGTTTCTATGCCTGCGCCATCCTAATTTCATGGTGGCGCAACTTTTCGACACCATCTTCGACTGTGTTCAAAGTCGTCGTCGCTGCGTCAGCGGCGGCGCTGTGCACGTGGAAGCGGCCCGACATCGTGGTATTCTTTCTTGTGTTTTGTTTGACCATCCGTGCTCCATGGCGGTTGCGATCAGAAAGTAGCGGCCGGCGCGACTGAGAAGTGCCGAGCTCCGCTCCGACCACGGCACTCTATCTGTGAGTGTCACCGCTAACTGTGAAAGTGCGTCCCTGTTGTATCTTTCATTATTCATATATTTTATGTTACTTATTGTAGCTGTAATCGTAACCATGCACGCTATAGCGTACAGCTAAGGTGCCGTATGCAGATTTGCTAGATTTTAAACAGAAATTACCCTACAAGGGAGTAAAAATGAAGTGCCCTGGTATAGATTCTCGCACAATACATATATAGAATGCTACACTGTTGGCAAACGAGACATATTGCCATCTCTTGCTTCTGGTATGGACTGCACTAGAGGACACGTTAGTCTATTTTTACCTTTTATAGCCAGAACGCAGAAGGCGCCCGAGTGCAGTGCGATGCCAGTGCACGTTGAAGAACCCCAAGTGGTCAGAATAAATCCGGAGCCCTTCACTGTATACAGTATCCATCATAGCCCATGTCCAACTTCGGCACTGACGTTGTTTCCTTGCGTCCTCATATATCCGCGAGATAGGCAGAAATATTCGAACGTATAAGTCGTTGGTACGAAATGTATCTGGTTTACACAAGACGTCAGGAGTGAACGATGATGCGGTCCCAGAGTCCAAACAGCATATGACTGCGGATTATGGGGGGAGAGGCCAGCTGCCACCAGGTGCCGGATCCGCGTTAGCTTCAACGCTGGGCAATCCCACAGTAGGTGATGGATGTCAGCTTCTATATTTCTAGACTTGCAGATGGGGCACCCAGGGTGTGGATATAAGTACCTAAATTGTGGCCACTTTCGGATCACTGCTTGCGTTTTTCTTCTGTTTCAAGCAAATGCTCGTGACTGTGCTGTAGTATGTAACGCGACAGCGTATGCAGCTCGTTTGGTCGAAAAGGCGTCGCCGTACCAAACAATTCAGAGAAACGTGTCGGGAAAATACGCTCGTGATTTCGTATCGAAATTGTGACGCAGCTGTGCTTTGGGCTGGCGTCATACATACCGTTCCCGTTTAGCATCCATATGATATAGTTAAGTTGGAGGCTGGTTTGCAATTGGAATTCGATTTGATTGCATATGCGCATCCACTTCTACGCAGTTCCTCGTAGGGACGTATGTCCACCAAGAAGTGAAACACGCGCTGCTCCATCCTTTCGCCAAGAACCAAGCCGACTGAAGGCGTTTAAACTCCTTGCTGAACTTTGTGCTAGTCTCAGTGCGGAATGCAAAGGCAGTTTTAAAGGCGCAATGACGAAGTTCATGCATCCTCTTAATTTTGTTTTTCGCTGCAAGCTTCCGTAAGCCCTGCAGCACTTGGAAGTCGGTAAAAATAATCCGTTTAGCAAAAAAAAAAAAAAAAAAAGACATTCCGCATCGCCTATGCTTCATATCCTGTACTTCGTAACCATGAGTTTTTTTTTTTTTTTTTTTTTTTTTTTTTTTTTTTTTGTGGGCGTTAGGTTGTCTTATCCGTACCGACTGGTAGCTGCATATTGCGATTAGTTAGAAAAAAAGAAGCCAGTTTTTCATAACTGTAGCGGGCAGCGGCGACAGGGACCTTAGTTTTTGCTAATATCATCGCTCCTCAATGTGTCGCCGATGCTCTATCTGAATAGCATAAGGTAGTAAGCAAACGACGTGAAATTATTTGCACTTGCTTAAGGCTATACCATTACAACTCACATTCGACTCGCATTCAAGCGCGCCTTACATGGTTATGCACTTTTTCAGGTGCCGATCCCGCCGGCTCTACGAAGCCATTTTGTCGCGAAGAACAGTCTATTCGATGCAGCGCAGACTGCTGCGCTCTTACCGTCATTAGCTGACATAGCGCTTGTAGTAAGTAGAGGCCTTTTAACACGATTTCCACCTGCTATGCATGAAGTTTGTCACTGCGTTTGTCTGCTCGGCGGTTAGTCCGTTCAGTTTGCGCACTGCACGCTTTCATGGAACGAGGTGTGGCGCGCGCAAACTAAGGGACTAATGGCGCGTTTTGACGAGTTAGTTGGCGGTACTCCCCTCTTGAGCCGCCTTTTTTTTTCGTAGAGTGAAAACGTGGTGGGTGACGGAGTGTTGATAGCTGATACCACCCACCATCGCCGTCAGCTGGCAGGGAGGTTGGGCACTAGCGAAGAGTATGAGCTTTTTCCCCCGTTGGGTTTTCTGCTCTACCTCAGTAGCAAAATGCACTTGAGCGTGTTGCTCAGGGCTATTAGTGTCGTAGTTTTGTGGTGGAAAACTTTACTGATGGCAGGCTGTGGACATAAAAAAGGGATCCAGCTTTTTTCACGCTTTTATTATGTATAAAAGCACGACACAAACAAAACACGGAGCATTCGTGAAAGCGGAACGATGTATATGTGCGCACGTGATGCGCTTCAAGTCCAGACCCTTGCGGTGTGTGTAACTTCCGGTTGGTTCGCGTCTTGAGCTCGTAAGTTGTGTATGGCCTGTCAGTATTTCGTGCATTTTGATCGAATTTGCAGTTTGACTTGTTTGCACCTTGGCTAGACGATTGCTTTCGCTCTGGCGGACAGCGAGTTGACGACTGTTGCACTGAGCATTCAGGTCGAACAACAGTAGGCTACGGATCGGGCACAATACCTTACAGGGTATGAACATCTAATAATGCGTCGATGGATTTCCCCTGTTTTCCCATCATTCGACATACTTTGTCTCACTAGTCCACACCGTAGGTCATGATTTGTTGGAAAGGATTGGTGCGACGTCCACTATGCTACTGTGCACCACGTGATGAACGTTGGAATGTAGTATTCCCCTATGCCGTCCGTGTATTTCAAGAAGCTCGCAGGATTTCCAAGTTGCAGAGCCTTTTAAGGGTGTCCGGCACCGACAAACAGTACTTCCAAGTCTTGGGTCCAGGGTAGTCGACTGTTCAGCGATTATGTACAGCAGTCTAAGTTTACTTTTTCGAAGCAGAAAACATTAAGGTTCAGGGAAGTATGGTGAAGTTTTCTCACGAGCCCTCGAGCAGTGCAGTCTCTTCGAAGAAGCCTGTGGGCGTGAATGCGCGACGATCACTGCAAGAAAAGGAGGACGACGTCACGCGTTTTCTCAGAGGTACCTGCGCAGCTTGTAGTCACCGACCTTCTTGGGGTACTTGTTCTTCACTTTCGTGATCTCGAACGCGTCGGCACGCATCTGCTCGCGGATGTCCTCCAGGGGCGTCAGCTTTTGTCGTTCCAGGAACCTGGTCAGTGGGTTGATATAGTGCTTGGGCGAGTCCTCGCAGCGCACCTCGTCCTCGTTCTTGCAGACCAGCGCCTTCTGGTCGAACGCGGTGCCATTGGTGCACAGGAACCGCATGTCCGTCTGGGCGCAGATGTGGAACATACGGCAGCCGGTCTCGACGTCGGCATAGTAGCCGCCCATCGTTTTGCCCTTACACGTGAACGACGTAACGGGGAACTCGACGGCAACAAGGACGCCTTCTTCGTCTCCGCGTTCCCTGACTTCTGCAGAGTGGCTCGCTTCGTCGGCACTGACGTCCCGGACGACCCTCTTAGAAAACTTGGGGTAAGCCCATGGCTTCTTGTCGGCGAGGAACTTCTTCGTCTTATCAGTCCTGGTGAACTGCAGGTTCCGCGCGCAGGAGAAGCTGTCCTTCTCGTCGCAGGTGCCAGACTCCTGGTTGAAGGCCGTGCCCTCATCGCAAAGCAGTCCGTAGTCCAGAAGCTTTCCCTTGCCGATGGGGACGCAGATGTGGAAGAGTTGGCAGTCGGTCTCCGGGTCGGCGTACACACCTCCGGCGACCTTGTCCTGGCAGGTGAAGCTGGTCTGAGCCACCGCGTGCCTGTTGGGTGGCAGGACGAGCTTGACAGGAACGGCTCGCTTGGACCTGGGCGCTGCGGTCTTGGGCTCTTCCTCATAGTCGTAGTACTCGTACTCGGCCGTGGACGGCGCCGCTGTTGTGGTAGTCGCGGGAGCGCCACCGATGGCGCCCGGTCTCCTGAGCTGAGGGCGATGGGGAAGCCTGAAGGCCGGCGCCTGGGCGTTCTGCTGTGGCGGCAATGTTGGCGGCGCCGTCTGGGCGACTCCTCCGGCAGCCAGGGCGTTGAGTGGAATCGGTGGAGGGCCGACGGGTGGGGTGCCGCCGCCGGAGACTGGGTTAGCGGGGATGGCGGCTGGGACTAGAACGGGCCTTGCTGTCTGCTGCTGGAACGGGTTTGGTGGGACGGCGGCCGGCGCCACGGTTCCGTACGTCGGGATCGTCTGGGTCGGTGGCTGGGTGAAGCTCTGCTGAGGACCTCGGATCACGGGGTTCCTGAACGGCGATGGCCGGAAAGCAGGAGCTGGAGGCCTCTGAGTAGTGGTAGTTGTGGTTGTTGGAGGGGCGGTCTGCGTGGTTCGGCTCGCGCCCCGGTTTATCTGGGCCCTCGGGGATGGATGGAACCTCCTGGCGCTCGTCTGCTGCTGCTGTTGCGGCTGCTGCTGGGTCCTTCGCCTTTGCGTCGAGGCAGTCGGAGGGGGCGGGGGCGCTGTGGTGACGTCGTAATCGTCGTCGTAGTCATCGATGACGGGCCTCACGGGACGCCTCCTCTTGTCCTGGCGGTCGTCGTGCGGCACGATGGCATTGAGGACCGGCGCGTCGACGTGTACGCTTTGGTAGTACGCCTTGTCCGTATCGATTTCGCCCATGACGTTCTCGTAGAAGCGCTCGGCCAGGGCACAGTAGACGCGGTCGTAGGGCGAACACACGCGTGACGACTGGCTGAAGATGGTGCCGTTGGGGCAGGTGAACGACATCTTGGACAGCTTGCCGTAGGCGGCCGCCACGCAGATATGGTAAACCTGGCATTGGGCCTCGGGATCGGCGTAGTACTCTCCGGCCTGCTTGTCCACGCAGCTGAAGGATGTCTTGGGGATTTCATGCACGTTGAACGTGGGCGACTGCCGCCTCACCCGTGGCTGCGCAGTGGAGAAAAAACAAATGAGTAAGTGCGGTGACATTCTGTTCTCTCGGACGTTGCTCGTTACTACTGTGACCTTATAAATTAAATTATGCACTTGTCTGGCGTTATCGTTTTATCTTGATTGCCCTCGGCGCGGAAGGCGAACAGGCCGGCTGGCTTTTTAACGTTACACGCGTCCTCGTTCATAAACTCATCGAAGTCAACTTTGCAATAAACCTTTGACTCCGGTGTAACCAGTAAATTAAACGTAAAACAAACAACTCTACGTATGCCACACTGCATCCGTTGCCCATCTGATTGCGCGTGCGTGCTCGACGTGCACGGGCTCCTTCGCTCGCAGTGCAGTCGCCCGGGATTTTATACGTCGAAAAGGAGCGGCATTGATTTCCGCGCAGTTTCAATGGCTCTGCGAGGGCGAATTCGATTGCGTTCCACTTGCTTCCGATTCTATGTCCTCGCTGTGCGCTTGAACCGCTTCCATTTTTTTGTCGATAAGACCCTCTGGCGCTGGGCGAACGATCGAGGTGCGCGAGCGTATAGGGAACCCAAGCCCACGTCCAGCGATGCTTTGGGAGCCTATGCCCTGGATTGGGCGCTCGAGGGGTTTTGTGACGACTTCTCGCCTCGGGCGCCTTATTGCCGCTTGCCGGCACGTGCCTTGCCACGCGTCATAATATGCTCTGGTGTGAAGAATGAATGCGGAAGCCCGGCAGCCGTTCTTAGTATTTGCAGCAATAGCGGTATGAAAAATTTAACTCGGCTAGTCGACGTGGCGCAAAGAACGAGTGACTTCTGGGTCCACCCATGCTGAACCACACAAAAGTGAACTGATGTATACGGTATTAATGTTCAGGTACAGTCGCGAGTGAAACAAAATATTAGCACAAGTGACTGGCGACCAGAGCTGTGATATCTCACCACGCGGCGTTGCGGTTCGGAGGCATGTCTATCAGGCTATCTTCATTTTTGCGGCACAGGAGGAGGGGGGGGGGGGGGGGGATTAAGTAACCATTATCAAGCTTTCTGTCGCCCGGGCGTCGAAGTGCCGGCCTGACGCGACTGTGCATGTGGCATTTCATTCTGTGATCATAATGAGCAACAATGGCTTCTTTTATGCCAGTTGATATAAATTTTGCTAAGCAGTGACAGTTTACTGTATAGTTATAAAAACAAAGGAGACTATTTGCTGCAAGTCGCTAATTCAATAAACTGCTTGTTTACACGCCGTCGCCATAGCTGATGCTACCACCCTTCGCTGATATACGGGAATCTCCGTATCGTAAAACAGCGCTGAGGCGCCGACTGGGCGTACCCGATGACAAAGTGGCGGCGCTTGACATAAAAGAAAAGAAAGAAAAAAAAAAAAAAAGAAACACGCTAATTTGCTCGGACGTGAGGGAAGCTGGTCCAGCTGATATGGTTCACCGCCGTGCTTTCCGCAGCGATGACACCGAGCGGTTAAGGTGCAGCGTTCTACAAATAACTGTGGCCTAACCGGTTGTCAGTGCTGATTACCTTGCATGCTATTAATTGAAGCGCTACCGCCAAATGCAGCGAGAATCGGCTGCCGCCCGTTCTCGGTGGCAGCATTTAGCGAAGCGAGACGGCCACCCGTTGCGATGTTCCCACTAACACGCCTTAACCGAGGGGGCTAATATAGGTTTAAGGCTATTTTATTAACACCGGTAACTGATCGCTTGAAAGTGGGCCTGAACGGCAACGAGGTGTGTCCGTCAGCTCGTTTACACATATATCTTGGTGGACTTCGACCTTTTAGAATTCGTGACGTTTGCGAGACCGCATCCAGAGATCTGTATTCGTGAAATCCGGACCTACTGAGAAAAGCTAGCGGCGAAGTGGTAGAGAAACTGCAGTTGAGGAAATGTTTAATGGGGACGAATGGCGATCCGCTCCTACCACTGGCGGTGTCACTGCTGGAGCCGCGACAGCTACCGGGAGTGCGTCGTCGCGAGTCGTGACCTTTGTGCCGGACTGCCAGCGCGCGCTGGGTCGGAACGGAGGCGCCGTTGACAGGCCCGGGTGTCGCGTCCCACTTTATTGGGACATCCGACTTGCAAAGCAGCGCGACAGACCATGGGGAGGCAGAAGGAACTCACCCAACGACGAAGACGTTTCGCATCAAGGAAGTGTCGCGGAGTTGGCGTGTGAATTAGGCAGTAGTACTCGCGGTGACATTTCGCCATTGCTTTTGCTGGCTTATTGACCGAGATCATGCTTTTAAGGAGACGCGTTTTAGCGTACGCTTCTGTCGTGTTGTCTGAGTGCACGCTTTATTATTTTGATTTGGTTTGGTTATTATACTAGCGAAGAAACGAACGGTTTCGGGCCGGCGTTTATATTTCTTCAGAACGCTGTAGCATCGCCGTGAACGACCATCTAACAAAACGGGCTCAAAAGTCTGCATTTGGGACGCCTAAGTGAAAAAAAAAAAAAAAATAAATACAGCGAATGTGTTCTTTCTAGTTCATATACGCCTGTGTGTTGGAGCTGAACCATTTGCTTTGTTATCTTTATTATGGGGGAAGGGGGGGGGGGGGGGGGCGTAGCAGAGAATAAATTTATCTTCCGGGTATACAAAGCTCTATTCGAAAAACTGGGCGGCATGAAGCACTGGTTTTATTTTTTTAATAGTCGTTTTTTTTTTTTTTTTTTTTTTTTTTTTAGTATAGATTTATGCGATTTACTGCGAATATCTTGTGATCGTATATTTCGTATGCAGGCTTTCGCACGAGTGATGCTGCCAGAGAGGCTGCGAAGCATGTACCGAGGTATTTCAGCATTGCGAATAACTGGATCATTACTGTATATACAGGCGTTGCAGATGACGCCATTCGTCAGGGCTGTGAGAAACACTGCTCTGACGGAAGATGTGGCACGCGTGCTTCGAACACTTCCCTTTTGAAAGCGAAATTATGGTCCCTGGCGAAATGCACTTACCCGGTCATGAATGAAGTCAGAAGCAGCCAAAGCCAGCAGGGAAGCCAAGGCTAGTAGCCCTGCGTATAGAAAAAGTCAATATTTTTGCCGAAGAAAAATAATACATGAAATTTCTGCTCGCATTCGAGAATGCAATGCGAATGAATGATGCGCCGTGAAATATTTCGAGACTGATGTCGCTTTTGCGAGTGGCAGCTTCCCCTTCTGTTGGCTGCTTGTGTTCTGTAATTTTCGTACATGTTTTGAACGTTGAAATTCTGTTTCCTGCCAAATTGCTTTTGCTATCAGCCTCAGCGCAGACTCAGGTTGTCGTGCCAGTTGAATTCGGTATAGTTGTTAGGTTATGTGCCTGTTATTCGCATAGTGTCTTCACACCGTTTCAACATACCCCCATGAAATAAAATCTTGGCAGTGATGCCTTCCCCTCTGGGTACCAACTTGTGGGACGACTGGATCGTGGCCCCGTTGCTTTTGCGCCGACCCCCTCATCATCCCACGGTCTCTCGCAGCGGGGATCGCCCCACGAGACGGGAGTTTGTCGTTGGTGGCGTTGCGTGTAGTTCGGTTCTCCTTTGTGGGTCAGAGGCTCTTCGCGTGTGTCACCGTGTCTGCGTCACGCAGTGTGAGTGGAACGACTTTCGAGAGGGCCCAGAGCGATGGCTACTTCTCAGAGGTTTGCTTGCCCCGAATGCCACAACGTTTAGCGTCCTGTGTTTTTGAAAAGTAAGCTTTAATGATGCACTGTTGGGCTTTTAGGCCCTACTCGTGGCCTTTTGCTTGCTTCGTAGGGAAGGAGAATGTGCAGAAGCCGTGGCGACTTCGCGTGCACTACTTGCGTAACGGAACTTCCGCTTCGGATGCGTTGTGTCATTTAAACGTCTGTGCCGGTTGCTAAGCCAGTAAGGCAAGATTCATTTTATCGCTAATATTACGAACGACTACACTGAAGGAACCTGTCACAGGAAGTCAGCTCGTGAACACACTCGTAAAAAGGGTCAGGTGGGGTTGGAGTATTATGTAGACTTTTGGGACTTGTTTCTTAGGGCAAAATGACAGTGGGTGGCCAAATCAGGAAAAGAACTCAAACTAGAAAACCTTAGGCCAATTTCGTTAACTTCCTGTGTTGGCAAGTTCATGGAGCACGTCATGCAGAATAGGCTTAGCGGATACTTGGAAAGTAAGGAACTCTACCCAGACAGCATGCTTGGATTCAGACAACAACTACCTACAAACGACGTCATGCTACAAATCAAAGAACAAGTACTCGAAAGGAAGACTAGCGACTCGAGAGTCATAGTGGGACTGGACGTCGGCAAAGCGTTTGCAGCGTCAAACACCAAGCGATCCTGTCACACCTCAATCGTCTAAATGTAGGAAGCAAGCTATACAACTCTATCGAAAGCGTCCTCGCGGACCGAACCGTGAATATAGAAATAGGGGGCACAACAAGACATAACATTAGGCTAGGCAACAGAGGGACACCGCAGGGATCGGCGCTGTCCCCTACCCTTTTTAACATTGCAATGATCGGACTGCCAGAACAACCCAGAAAAATAGAGGGCCTCTGCCACACTCTACGCTGACGACCTCACCCTTTGGGTTGACAGAGAGGGGAGCGATGGTCAGATAGAAGACTTCCTACAAAGGGCAATCTGGGAAACGGAAAGCTATCTGAGACCCATAGGGCTAAAATGCTCGCCGGAAAAATCGGAGATGCTAATCATGAGTAAGCAGCAGGTCAATATCCAGCTCCTGGTTAACAACATTCCGGTCCCAAGGGTGGACAAGGTCAGAATATTGGGAATGTGGATACAACAAAATGGAAGAAATACAGAAACAATAAACAGACTAGAAGCCACGACCAACCAAACTTGCAGGCTTCTCAAAAGGATAGCAAACAAAACCGCGGGGATGAAGGAGGCGAACCTACTTAGGCTTGTACACTCTTTCATCATTAGCCGAATCACCTACGCTATCCCGTACTTAAAGATAACTAAAGCAGAGAGAGACAAGGTAGACATCATCATCAGGAAAGGTGTCAAAACAGCCCTAGGTTTACCAGCGTGCACATCAACCTAGAGTGTCAAACACCCTGGAGGAAATGTGCGAGGCGAAACTTACAGCACAAGGCAGCAAAACGGGCAGATACATCCTTAGGAAGCTCGGCTACCAAAACCCAGACAGGGGATAACCGCAAAGAAATTGACATCAAGTTGAGAATACCCCCCATCCCATACACAATGAAGAACGCAGGAGAAGCCGAGTCCAAAGACTCCAAAGCTCCCAGAATACACAGAAGGGCACTACGCTGCAGTAGTAGTCAACGACAAAGGCGAGCTAATCTCGAGTTGTAGCGTAAGACACTCTGTACCAGAGGAGGCCCGGCGATCACAAATCCATCCAGCAGAATAATCATCACAGATTACAACACAGCAATCAAAGCTTATGACAAGGTGTCCAAAGAGGCCGGCAAAATTCTGCAAGCAGAACGTACCTAACGACCTAATTAAAATAATATGGGCACCCGCCCATAGTGGACTCACAGGGAACGAGATCGCCAACGAGGTCACCTGAGGACTCACCCACCGGGCCTCCGCGCGGGCGAACTACTCCCTGTCCAAAAAGCGAGTCTTAACCACATACAGAGAAATTCTAGAACACTACAGAATGGCCAGGAGAACCCTCCCTCCCCCGCATGGATCTCTCACAAAGAAGGAAGTAATCTGGCGAAAACTGCAGACGGGCACCTTCCCAAACCTGTATATCCTACACAAATGGCATCCTGAGGCGCACTCTTCCAAATGTAAAATCTGTGAAGGTATAGCTACCCGAAATCACATGCTCTGGGCTTGCGCAGCGCTAAACGGGATACATGGAAATAAAGAGTCATGGGAATCCTCCCTTCACATCCAGGAAGAACAAATCCAGAAGGGAGTCATCCGTCAAGCCCAGGCCGCCGCTAGAAGCCAACTGATTCCGGCCGACGTCTAGGGGGGAGATAGACGGTGAAAGGGGAGCTGCGTCTCACCCGATAATCCATGCTCTCTGACGTTTGCAAATGAAGTGCTTTCTCTCTCTCAACAAATTTTCTGGGCTGCACTAGGGGTCAACAGCCTGTATTATTCTGTGCAGTTTCCGCGCATTACATCAAACAGCATTTTTTTTTTGTGTGTGTGTGTGTGTGAATTAAGGCATGATCTTAATCTGAACTGGAAAGTGAAAATAACGAAAACGGGGCTAACAGATCCTTGGACAGATTACTTTATTGCGCCTTCGTTGTTTCCATTATTCGGAAAATGATTGGTCCGAATGTTGCCGGTGTCATAGCCGCCGCCCACCAACCGCCGCCAGTTCACTTTTTTAGTCCTCATAACAGACTGTGACACTTCCGTAACGAGGCTTTTTGTGAGCTAAGCGGTTGCTCTCGGCCACCTTGCACTAGGCAGTTTTCTTTGCATTTGCGGATTGCGAAACGAGCTCAAATTATATTTAATGCAGCGCTGTCGTGCTGAATATGACATGTTGAAAGCGTGTTTGAATGTTGCGTCGCTGTTGCATGTTGAAAATGTTTAGGGGCCATCAGTGTACTCCTGCAGGTCATGACACAGTGAACCAGCAGTGAAGTCGCTCACCTGTGGCCATCTTTCTCGTAGCCATGTTATCCGTTCCTTCTCGTCAGTCCAAGGTGGCTCTTCGAGTCCTGTTAGGGGTAAAAAAGAAAAACCAATAAATCAGTCTCCGGCCGATACAATGGCGCATTGTTTGCCGCCTGCGCTACAGTGCGCCGCCGCGGCAGCCCAACTTCGGTTGTGTGATCATTTGTTACAAGTTCGATCCCCCCCCCCCCCCCCCCCCCCCCTCCTCCTCCCCGAGAGCATCCTGGCGCATTGCTTTCGACGGGGTCTGCTTCGTCGGAACGACAATCGCGTCATCGGCGGGGTACCCTTTCAATCGTGCCCTCGCAAGACTGGCGCTCGAAGCGTCTCGGCGAAAGACGTTTCATTTCCATGCGGCACAGAGCACTGTTATTGGCGCCATTCCTCTGCCTTGCCGTGAAGGAAGGACCCCTGATGTCTCTCGAAAAACCCTTGCACATGGGCGGAGTGTGGATAACTTGGCTCTGACTGCTGCGCGCGCCTTCACCACCGTATTGTGAGCAATTGTGAGCGTTGGGAGAGTTTAATTTTGCCGGTTGCGAAACTGCGAACGAAAGGCTGGCCGTGACCTGCGGTCAGTCACAGCGAAAGCGGCGCTCAGTGCCACATCAGCGAGCGCCCCTTCAAACACATTTTCGCTGGCGTTGGGAACAGGTATAACAGTGATCCTCTGTAACTTATCACACATTTCGACTATTTTTGTTTGCGTATTAATCCGTCAATGTCGCTCATTTTATGCCACGTGATTCATACGGGTGCCATAATGACACTTTAAATAAGAAGGCGAAACAGACAGCATTACTACAGCGCGTTTAAAGGCCAAGATGATAGGAAGTAAGCGCATTTTGTCCGAGTTAGGAATTGGGCTTTTTCTGTCGCTTAGCAGATTTTCTCGCCACCGTGTGTTCTCAAGGGCGCATTTAATCCGAACGCCGAAAGGTGCGTGGCGGTCGACTACGGTTATTGTTCAATCAAGGTACCGCATTCAGATGCGTGGCCCCTATGGAGAGTTTCAAAACTGTTACGAACAGAGGCAGGCGACCATGCACATTAGGTTAGGTTGAAACCTCCTGAGGTTGCCCATATTTGTACCAGGGTTCCCGCTGCTGTGTAGCTACAAGTTAAATTCACCATTCTCCAAGGCTACAGTTGTGCTGCAGATTGGGAAACGTTCAATGTCGTTGTGTTGCTGCAAGGTCTATTGTGATAAAATGGCTGGTTTGATTTGTGGGCAACCTCGTCAGGTTAGGCTGAAAACTCATAACGTTGCGTCCAACCTCTCTCTACGAACAAGACGCTTCGAGTGAGGTCCATGGGGCCTTCGGCTTCGTCGTACGCGCTGGCTTACTGTGCATCTGCGCGCAGTGTTGCAAGGAGGACAATGGCAGCTACATCTCTCTCTCTTGGGTGTACTTGGCGCATGCATGGGCAAGAGCACGGTCGACGTGGCGGTGCGCGTGCCTCATCTCGCCGAGCGTCGCGTGAGACCTCTGGGCAACGACGTCTAGCCTTGCGCGCGCTCTTTCTGCCGTTGTCTGACCCAGAGCCCCCGGCATGACCCGGGCGAGCGCGCCGCTGTTAGCGCCGGTGGGCGTACGGGGTCAGGCTCTGCGTAGACGCCTTGGCAGCAGCGGCGGGCGTTTTCGCACTCACGTCCTACGGAGGAAAGCGAGCGTGGCCAGGTATGCAGCGGCATCTCTCTCTCGTGCTCTACGGCTCACCGGCGGTGGTGGTGGGTGTGTAGGGCACACGTGCGTCCCCGGCAGTCGTCATTCACTGCCGCCGGGAAGCGGCAGCGCTTGGGGTGATGTAAGCAGTGCTGATATGTTGATAGCTGCCGCTGAATGGGACGGCGAAGGCACGGTGCGAGGCGCTTTTGCGATCAGACGGCATTCTTATTTGTTGCTGGAGGCTGCTGCCTGAGCAAAAGGAGGTCTCTTTTTACCCCACCGAGGCTTGCGGGGTTCCTCGCTACCTGGTTCGTTAGCCTTTGTGCGCGGGATGCCGCGTATTACGAAAGGGGAATGAGCTTAGCGGCAATCTGCACGGCGGGGGGGGGGGGGGGGGGGGGGGGGGGGGGGGGGGGGGGGGGGTCGGGAACAAGAGAAAGTATCCTTATCTCTTCCTCTCACCCCTTCTCTAATCCTCGCTCTCCTTGTTCTCCAGCGGGTGGGCTGAGAAGGCGGTTTGAGGTGATAAGCGACAATGCTTGCTGTCGCGTGTGGTTTGTATGCGGACATCGCACCCTGAAAGGTTGCGTCGATGCGGGGTTAAGGACGGTTGTTGAGCAGTGTGGATTGTGTCTTTCGCTCTATCGCTGGTTCAGGTCGCTGGCGTGTGCTGGTTTAGCGTTTCAGCGTTAAACAAAGGGTGGATTAGCTGAGCGCCTCTGTGAAAAGAGAAGTATATATGGGGCCCTTTGGTGATCAAGTACTGCTCTGCACGCATTCGCTTCTTTGCGATGGAGTGCAGTGAGTACCGTATCTATGCAGCAGAAGTCATCGTACCTGCGGAATCGTCCCATCAGTTCGTGAGAACTAAATAACTTAAACATTGTTGTCTCGCTTTTTTCTTCCCTCGAGAGATTAGCACAGCGCTAAGCAACAAGGACACGATGATAAGACACGCAACTTTCCTTTCTTGCGGGCGTTCTCCACGTTCCACCGTTCCTTAGCTCTGTGACCATCTTTCAAACCAGCGAACCATTAAGCCCAGACCAAAATCCCAATTGATCTCCAGCTTGTAGTTTGGGAGTTGTAGTGCGTCAGTCGCGTTTTTTTTTTCTTTTTTTCTTGAAGCTCATAAGCTGATGCAACAATTCAGCTTTGATGGGTTTCTGTCGTGGTCGCCATTATGTCTTGAATTAAGGCTGGTTTCCCTTTTTGCCTACTCTGCCGCGGATATAGCCTCTCTAGACAAATAAAAATTGTAAAGAACGCAACTTATCCCAGTGAAACGTTCAAGTGCACTTTTGTACTGTTGCCGCTGTGCTAGCCCGTCTGCACGCTGCGTTCAGACATCCACGTCTACCGGTTCACCCTGCGGAGCGAGAGACGATGCACTTGTTGATCCGGATCGACCTTTCTGCGGTTCCTCTTGCGTTATTTCTAGCTGGCGGATGAGGAAGGACCTCTCCTGTGGCGGAAGTGCGACGGTCGGGCGCTGGAGAGAAACCTGCTTTCCTCACAAATTAATAACCGGAACGGAAGAGCAGCGGCGTAACAGAGCGAGCGCCTTCGTTGACCTTTCCTTCCTTCGTCATCTCGACGTGTTGGGGAAAAGTGCTTGACCTCGCCCTGAATTGGGCCGCGCGATGCCTCCAGCAGGAATGTGGATTAGCGGCATTTGAGGCGCGGGACCCCGTGGCTACCGGTCCGGACAGGCATTCGGTGATTCGCCCGGCGCAGATGATAGGCAGTTGAGCTTGTGAGTGCCTTTTCGTAACACGCAGTGAGTGGCAACCGCGATAATTGATTGATTCGGAGTAGCGATGGAACGGGGTGATAAGAGATGACCTTTGCCCTTTCACTGGGTTTCTACTGTCTTCTGTGCCACTCTAGCGAAGAACCGATTGTAATGAGCAGCAGGCTGGTCGTGCCGTTTCGGAGCAACTGTTTATGGTTGTGCATTGCGTAACTTCTGCTAAAGGCTAGGGTAGCAAAACTTCATCCGGCTCATGACAGGGCTTAAAAACCTCGCGTCGCACCCATCTTATTCGCTTTCGCAGGGAAAATAAAACGGAGGCCAGGGAATGGCCACAGAGAGGGTTGGCGCAGTCAGGAGGTCACCGGAGCAGCGACGCGTCCTCCGGGGGGCGGACTCGCGATTAACCAAGCTTCGTGGGTTGTATAAGGACGACACCGCTCTGCTCTCGAGGTCTCGCGCCGGAGGAGCCGCATACCTCGGAGGAGATAAGCTCAAGGGGAACAAGTGTCCCAACCGCCGGCAGGCGTGCTTAGATTTCCAATGAAAACATACGGAAGAAAGAAGCGGGAACTCGTCGTCGACGAACACGCAATCTGTTCCAGGAATTCCGGTCGGGACGTCATATGTAGGCATGCCTACGAATGTACTCGACGCGAAAGGAACTCAGTGTCCGCTGTCTGCGACAATTCTGTCAAACGTGGTCCAACGAACGTGCCCCACTGCCTGTTCTTGAGGATTGGCGGGTCGCTCTGTCGGCGGCTTTTGATGGCTTTGGCGGAACTTGTTCCATTCGAAAGCCGCGTGTGTGCGTTTCGTTGCCCGGCGGAGTCGAGAATCAAGTCGCTGTTGGCTTTCGTGAAGGTTGGCAAAATTGTTGCGCGGCTTTGCTCCGCTACAATGTGACAGAATTTTGATTCCGATGAAGTTACCTTCCGCTGAATGGCGGCGTTTTATGGCTCTATTGTGTTTTTTCGCTTTGTAGAAAAGCCACCGAAATTCTCGCAGCCGGCGTAGTGCAGCCCGTTTCTTTTGGTGTCATCATCGTCCATTGTCACGATTATAAATAAGGTACCTCTTAGAACGCAATTTGCTTCATGTCCCTTAGAGTGGTGGTGGAAAGTGACATTTTCACTCGCCTTTGTCGCCTTACGTATACGGCTATATTGCCGATGTTGCGCGTGAATCATTCTCCTGTTAGCCGAAAATGGTGATTTCGCTCATTGGGCATTTAGTAGGTTACCGTCGCTCTTCTGCATGCACTAGAGATATAAATTTGGCATCCCTAATAGCGTGCTTAGCTTGACGTGAGACATCCATGCACATGACCTGTGCGGATCTGGAGAGGACTTTTTCTTTATTTTTGGGGTTGGCGTCATGCATGCTTCACCTCTAGGCGCGCTGAGGAAGCTCACTTCAAAAACTGGATGGTCTGAGAACGCTGAGAACTTGTGACGGTGGCTCAAATCGCTGCCTTGTGCAGCTGGTCGACCACATGGCAGGCGTGGATGGATGTGGACGATGTCCTTACGCGTTTTCGGTGGAATGTTTCGTGGCTCTGAATGTTCTGTGGTGCGACTCAGCTACATAGTTAGCTGACTATCTTTAACATCCATACTTTCGTGAATAACTGTGCGGTGGTGTGGCGCAAACGTGCGTGCGTGGCATTGTGTTTCGATCAGAGTACGCACGCACCGTCGTCGTCAAAACTAAAAAGGCAACGTGGTTTGCTTCTCACGTAGTCCGTATGTCGCTTGAGGGTATTTAATTCCACAATTTACATTATACCCCCCCCCCCCCACCTCTCTCCCTTTTGTCCCTTTCCTCACAGTGAGGTTCAGGTGTCCGCTCAGAGTGAGTTCAGCACACCATTTCTTTTGTCTTTCTCCTGTAAAGCTTGCCACGCCGCACGGCTGTCCTTCTTGGCAGTGAAGTTCGCGCAATATCTTTTTTTTCTCTACTTACGTCCTACTCGGTCCCTCTCTTTGCCCAGCACTTGTGCGAAGGCTGACCATATATCCTCGTTTAGTTTCGTCATCGCACAAGAGCGTGCCGTGCCATAGCATAATTTTAAAGACGTAGAGGTACTCCTGCTTGAATCATTCGCCATTTGCTTCTTCGGTCAGTTGACAGATGCCACTGCCTTCTGCACACGTGCTCCTGTGCTCACCTTTGCTAGTGCACCCAAACAGCAAATATAGCCCACGTTAGGTGCACTTTTCCGAGAACGAGGGCCGCTAAATTCGTCGCGCAAAAATGTCAGTGGTACATGCGCGCTCTTGAGGAAAAAAAAAAAAAAAAAAAAAGGAACGCACTGGTTTATATACTCGGAGTGGTCGTCTGAATACCAAGTGGGCCGTCGTCTGCGCGCATTTTCTCCTCTCCCCGCCGTTACAACATGCGTCGACTGCTTGCTTTCCTGGCTAGGCGGCGCCGTCGCGGTTCTGCAGAATTACAATCACGTTCGTTAGATAGCCACCGCTTGGGCATCCTCACTCACCCATTCTTTTTGCGTGTGTCTGCGTTTCGTTAAGACCGCGCAGCAATGCGAATTGAGCGCGGCTGGCGCCACCGACGAATTTGTTCGCCCAGACGGTACTTGGTTTTACGCTGGTGCCCTCGGACCGTCGGTGATCCTGATTGGCCGCCAAGCATCGTACGGGAGAAAAGTAAGCGCGAAAAGAAACAAACACAAGAGAGGAGACAGGACTTGCCTTTTTTTGCGCTTACTTTTCTCCGTACGATCATGCACCAACTAGCCCAGCAACGAGTTTTACTTCAGCATCTCACCGCCAAGCATGCTTAGTCAGCCAATCACGTGTCGTTGCCGGCATTGGGCATTCCCGATTGGCAGAAACCGGCTCGTAGCTAGCGCGATGCTGCACTGTTGAAAGCGAGGTCGCCGTCTCACAGCGGGGACCGGTATCCGGGATGCGCATAGCTGCGGCAGCCGCGCTATTCGGTGCCATTTCGGGCTCAGTTGCACCGAGCACTTTACGTTAAGAAAAAAACAGATGTCGTGAGTGGTCTCAGCTGATTTCCCAGAATGCGACTCGACCTTGGCCGAAATTGCTTGTTCAGCCTATTTATCTTTGCCCCCCCCCCCCCTTCCGAGGTGTGTCCAAAAGCGCATTTAGAGGGAAGATAGGTTTCTGAAATTGAAAGCGTAGATTGGCGCATGCCTGCTTTTGCTTTCGGTATTGGACGTCGCCGCTGGGAAACAAGCGAAACTAATGCGGGCGCCGATAACTCTTAGTGTTCGCTTCGAGACCGTGCAGTATGCCCTGTCCATTTCAACGTAACGGTTGCATGTCATCTTTGATAGTTACGTATGCTGGATTTGGGGCGTCTTCCTCTCGTGTGTCCTCACTCAATACTTGCGTGAGCGAAGAAAAAGTGACATTTTATCTTTTTTTTTTTTCATTTAATGCGCGTCTTTGAGAGTGCTTGCATGAAGATTTGTTGCACATGGTTCAGTTTCGGATTCCGCCCGTTCATCTGTTCAGCCACTGTGGTTAGGTTACTTGGTTGAGTGGGCTTTCGCGGTGACAAGCCAAAATATCTTGATTCATTTTTCCGGTTGTGTAAGCGTGTACGCGCAGCTTTCTTAGCATCCATTCTTCTATCAGGGCAGCAATAATTCAACTTTTAGATATATTTTGGTACCTCTTGGGAAAAACGCGTTGGGTCTTAAAACGAGTGCAGGTTACGTGTTAACGCAGTGGCTTGTTCTAATGTGCGCACGCATGCAAGCGGAGGCGGCTTTCAAGCTTTGTTTGGCGCCCCTCTTGCTGGAACCGAATACGAAATAGAGGCGTCATCAGGTTTGGAGGTGCAACGCCCACGGAATATTGTCTTCCGTGGCGCCACGAGACGGAGAGACAGTCGCCCACAACGATATGCAGCCACTGTCGCTTTTACGCGTCCGCATTTGACTTTTATTGTCGGTATCGTCATGTCTTCTCGCTAGGCGTTCAAAAGTCTCGCCGCGCGCTCGAAACGGAAGTATAGCTGTCTCCTTCATCTTCGAGCTGCGGGACGCTATGGTACGCAACATTCATGAACGCCTATACACCTACGGCAGCAGCCTTGCGGGGGCGGAAGTCTGTGGCCGACGCAAAGTCGCTCTGCCCTTTGAGGACGGTCGTACTGTTCGGATCTTATCGTCGTTGCGTCACCCCTTTAAACACGGGCGCAACAAATTCGTGGGCCTTGTGTAATAACCACGCGAGAGGGCTACTAGCGTCGGCCGCGAGGTTGCTAGAAGTGGCCTCGTGCCAATGGACAGTACTGTACATAAATGTTCCCACACCTTTGCCTGGCGTGCAAAATGACGGCTATAACCGTCAACATTACAAGGGATCTCTGGGGGGAAATGTGGCATAGGCCGCCCGGTACGCGTAACCGGATGTAAAAGCTGCTACAAACCGGGAGAGGAGGCGGAAGTATTTCTAGTATGTCGCATATTAGTCGAAGTTACCCGAGTGAGTACGAGCTGGCAGTTTCCGACGGTGGGATGTTCTTTGCTTCGATGAGCTTATCCGTAGCTCATCAATATGAATGGCTTCCTCATAGCCTAGGTCGCTTAGGGGCATTTTGATAACCTAAAACACACTGGCGGTTAACCGCACCCAGCCAAGCCCTTGGGAACCTGGCACACTCTCGTCGTCACTGCCACTTCGGTGGCGGGTGTTTCTTTTCTACGGCGCTCATTACTTGGGCGTACAGCTCCATTCCTGCGGCGCACCGCCACGCGTTCTCCGCCGTCTCCGGTTCGCGCGTGCCGAACGCAGCCTTGTTTCAATAATCCGAGACACATCGGGTATGCGGCACGAGCCGACCGGCCGCCGGTCGACCCCGTCCGCCTATCTCCTTTCCCTTCCTCTGTACCGCAACGATGCGCATCGGTTCGCTTTATTTAATCCCTTAATCTTTCCTGGTACTGACAGAGAGGCGGCGGAACGACTTGAGAGAGCGGCCGAAGCTTAATTGCGTGCAGCTCGTGCTGAATACCAAGAAATGAGACGATCGCTCTTGCAGTGTGTCGGACGTAGAAATTTCGCCACTTCCAGTTATTGCGGGCTGTTTTTGTAAAGCCACGGACCTCGGGCAAAAATTTTTTTTCTCTCTGCTGTGGCTGGCGGAACCGAGGCGCTCCAATTGGATGCGCCTTTCAGTGGCTGTGCAGTCGTCCGGCCACGTGTCTGCCACCCGTAGCATTCCCTAATCTTTCGCTGTTGTGGAGAGTGAAGTATGATGTCACGATTTGTTTCTACCCGGATCGGCAGAGAAGCGGAATGGCCATCGTTATTGCGATTCAATTTCTGGGATCGGCATTTCGGCATCGTCCACAGCAATGGTAGTGGATGGGTGCATGTCTGAGAAGGCGCATTCCTCCCACACTTTAGCATAGTTCTGGGAGTGATTGGCCAGTCTCCCGGGCGCCCACATGATGGGGCTGTAAAAGTGTCTCGAGAATAGACGTATAATAAAGATTCAATGCAGTAGCGGCATTTAGATCCTGTTTTGTTGCCACAGTAATCGCTGCAAAATATTCGTGCAGTGCTGGTATGAATTTCGCATAAGCAAGTGGGGCTAACGTGCGTGAGATTGTACGTTGCGAGTGGCAGCGTGCGGACTGCAGTAACGGTAAGTAACTGTATATAGAGGCTTCCCATTCCGGGCCCAAAGCATCGCCCGCAAGTTCTGGCAAACATTTTCTTTTGCGCAGCTGTATTTTCATGGTGAAAGCCCGGGAAATGGTGCCATAATGTCACGTGATTTGGTATCAAAATTTTGGCTTAACCGTTCTTCGTGCAGTTTTCAGGGCGGTATCAGGATTTCTCTTCCCACTTGGCATCCATCTGCTGGTCAAGTTGGAGGCTCTATTTGAGTAGGTATCCGAACCGACGACATATACGTACCTCGAATTGTATGCCTTTAATTGTAAGTGTAGGTGTCTAGCGAGAAGTGAGAGAGATACTGCGCCTTTGCTTTTCCCAAAAACGGAACCAACACGTCTAACAATTTGTCAAAATCCTTGCCACTCTATCGATGCTTAAACCGCCTAGAAAAACCGTGCCCTAACTTGATGCACAGGGCTGTTGCACGTCTTAATCGCTTTAAGCGGAGTTATAACCCTGGCAATCTAATTTTTTTCATTGCCCGAAGTGTGATAAGGCTCGCCTAATAGGCTTGAGCAGGAGGCAAATATGGCTCCGCTCCCTTTACGTGCACTGCCCGGAACCAAGCTGGCGCACACGTGAGAGCACATGCCGATTTGCGCGGGCGACCGCTACGAAGCATTTGGGTGCGGGAGAGGCAGCTTCGCGCAGTTCCCGCTGAGTGAGGCCGCGCTACGTAAAGCGTACTTTATAGCCGCCGCACCGGGGCGAACGAAGGCCTACTTCGACGCCGCTTCCCATGTCTTCCTCTCTGTCGGATTTGCGGGGGAGTGGCGGAGGTTGTGGAGGTAGCGTCGGTTCAAGGCGAGATGACCTCGAGCCTGCTTGCTTCGCGAGCACAGGCTTTTCCGCTTAGTATTTTTTCGCTTCGGCTGGCAAGACGCGGGACTTCTGGCGAACAACTGCGCGAGGTCGATCGAAGCGCGAGTGCCCCAGTTGCAACGTTTTTCAACGACTGAGAGTGTCAACAGTCGTTGTTTGACGGATTAGCCCTTGATAAACTTGAGTGACGGCGAGTGGTGCGGATTGTTGCTCAAGGGCTCGTATAAACAGTGGGACGTCAGAATCAAGTTGTCAGTGGAAGTAACGGGTCTGTGACAGGAGCTAGTTAATCGCAAGGAACAATGTCCGGTGATAACTTTTACCCGTGTACGTAAAAAAGAAAAAAAAATCGTTTTATGACCCGCTACAGGGACGAAATGACGGTGATTACATGTTCCAAATTTCGCAGTAGTGATATAGTATCCTACTTCAGAGCGAACGCTTTTGAAAGGGCTTGTGAGGGTTGTGCTCCAGAAGGCAGAGAGCGAAAACGCAGCGTGAACATTGCTTGAAAGCCTGAAAGCAGGGTAAGGTGCACACAACGTCCATTATTTCGGAGAAGGTATGAACGCGAGAGAGGGGGAAGCAATGATGACCGGAAGAACATTGTTGTGTGAACTGGGCTTTGAAAGAGCGGTGGACCAACATCTCAGGAGGAGGGCTGGCGTGGTAGATGTTTGTGCCTGAGAAAAGAGCGCGCTCTGGGCGCCTTGTGTGCACACTTCCGGTTCGCTGTCAATGGGTTACCGAGTGACGAAGGTTGTGCCAAGCGGGTCTTGTGTTTTGCGCAGGGCGGGGAGCAGAGGAACGCCTGTTTTTCGACGGCTGGGAGTACTGTCCGTTTCTGCGTTGTTGTTAGTGTCTCGCTGCACTTTTTTTTCCTCGCTCTTCCTTTGCGCGTTCGTTTCTTACGCTCCTTATTTCCACTCATCCTCGACTTCTTTCGGTTTGTGCGTAACACCGGCTTTCGTGTGCTGTTCCGAGGTGGTCGCATTGTAAACAGTGTCTTTCTTTTTATTATATTAGAGGGAGTATGGAAGCCCCATTAAAAGGGTCTCTGTGCTTGCGTACTCTTGTCCAGTGGCTCCTCCTAGTGGAATCATCGAATTTGAAGCGGATCTCATACGATTAAGGTCTGGTGGCTTGCATTTACATATATGGAGCGAAGCATTCTTTCAAATCCGACGTAGCGTGTGGGCATCAGTATCTTTCGTTCAGTGTTAACTCTCGCCATCTAATTATTTCTTCACAGTTGAGACCGCTCGACAGAGCCTGCGACGCATGTTTTTTCTTTTTTGTTTACGACATGTATGTCCTTTTTGGGATCGCATGGCCTGCGTGATTCTCGCAAAAGTAGCGGGACTCATTCATCAGCCTTAATCGGGACGTACGGTGCATTTTGCAGGTGTGTGCTTTCAACATTAAAGAGCGTGCAAGGATGTTTAATGAAGGCGTAGAGAAAAGGAACATTTCACGAGGCAGGTGTTTGTACTGCAGGCCGTACGTGAACTTTTAACCTCTCAGCAACACGCATGAGGGGTGTCCTTCGCGCACAGAGAGGTCATGCACTCTTGATGGTCGTGCGAATGCTTAGTTCCCGTCTCTTTCAAGTTTTGTCGGCCTACAAAGGCGTTGCCAACAGACCTAACCGGTTGGCGGTGCTGCATGACTATTAGCGGAAGCGTGTTCCATTTCGTCAAAATACACGCAGAAGGGGACGCGGAAGACGCGTGCTGATTCAGCATCGCTTCCTTGTCACTACCACAGTGTTTCTACTGGGTTTTGGTGCATTTACAGCTTGTGCATGTATCCACATTTTTGTGTATTCTCCATGGGGCTTGGAAAGTTGTCATAATTCGTCTAAAGCCATGCACACTTTACTCGGAGGTTTTGTCTCTGACAACTCGGAGCAGAAGCAACTCTATCCCGCGAGGCGCCTTGGAACTCTTTGAGGGGCTGTTCTGATAAATAAACAGAGCTTTTCGCTACTCCGTGGACGTTTTATAACGCAACAGCGTTAAGGGTCGCGGTAAAGCAGACCTCGGCGTTGTACAATTGTCACGCGAATTTGCACACGTGATTTCGCATCAAAACTGTGACGCACTTTGACCGTTCTGTGTGCAGCATTCACGGTGGTGTCGAACAATTCACACTTAGCTTCCATCAAGATGCATAATCAATAGCAACTTTTTTCCCTCATCTTCTCTTGTATGATACCGGAATTATAAATCAAATAAAATCTAGTCAAGTTGAAGACTAGTTTGCGATGGATTCTAACCGACGGCGTATACATTCCTCCGAGTGCATCTCGTTAGTTGCGTCCACCCACTAGTGAGACAGGTATTGTGTCTTCCTCACTCAAAATTCACCTTAAAAAAATTCTTTACACCGCCGCAGTGGCGCATTGGTTAAGATGCTCGATAATAATAATAATAATAATAATAATAATAATAATAATAATAATAATAATAATAATAATAATAATAATAATAATAATAATTGGTTCACAGGAAGGGATAGGCGCAGTATCTGTCACACTTGAGGCTGTGGACACCTGAACCGCGCCTTAAGGGAAGGGAGGAAGGCGGGAGTTAAAGGGGAAAGAGAGAAAGAGGAGCCGTAGTGGAGGGCTACGGAGTAATTTCGACCACCTGGGGATCTTTAACGTGCGCTGACATCGCACAGCACACGGACGCCTCTTCGTTTCGCCTCCATCGAAACGCAGCCGCCGACTGGAGTTTCCGGGTTCGATCCCGACATCGCCTAGGTTTCGATGGAGGCGAAACGAAGAGGCGTCCGTGTGCAGTGTAATGCCACTGCCAGTGCAGGCTAATAATCCCCAGGGGGTCGAAATTTGTCCGTAGCCCTCCACTGCAGCTCCTCTTTCCGCTTCCACTCCCACTTTCCTCCCTTCCCTTACAGCGCGGTTTAGGTGTCCACGGGAACAAATGTGACAGATGCTGCGCCTTTCCCTTTTGGTTAGACAATTATTATTATAACCACCGCACGGGCACGACCAACGTTTATATCTATAAACGTAGGGCGCGACTTTGGCCGTGTGGTTGTTGAAGGGAAAAGCTTCACTGCGAGGTTCGGAGCCGAGCTTCACGTAGGCCGCGACCGAGTGACGTCACAGCCAAGGCCAGCTGCGCAGCCAAGCGACGTCCCCACGGACCAGCAAAAAGCCGTCCGCCTGGCGGCTGAGGCCGCGAATAACCAATGTATATTCGCCAGTCCTTAGTCGCGGAGGTTCCAGCCCCCGTTCTTCAGGCCTGCGTGCCAGGAGCGGGGAGTAGGGGGCCTCCTAAATCAGTGGAAATTAAAGTTTAATCAATCAATCAATCAGCTACGCAGCCCCTTCGCCAAGCCCTGCCGGCGTTGCCTAGCAACGCTTAAGAGATGTGCGACTCCTCCTCATTAAAAAATAAATGTCTCCATCCGGGAATCAAACCTCCATGCCATGGAGGAAGGGAACTTCTCCATGCCTTGGATCCCCAGCAGAGCGCTTCACCGCATCGCCACACCCCGGTGAGGATGATAGTGGGATTCTTCATAACGCTCTTCATAATTCTGCTTGCCTACTGTGAGGATGATAGTGGGATTCCGCCTGCGATTGGCGCGCAATTTGAAAGTACCAAAGACTAAAATGGTTGTCACTCAATTAGGGTGACGTCAAGGATGTGACGTCACCCATCTGCCTTCAGCTATGAGGACCAAGCGGGAACGAGTGCTCTCCAACGCCGCCGGGCGGCGCTTCTTGCCTTCCGCGAATGACAGATGCTGCGTCTTTCCTTTCCTGCAAACGAATTACAGAACGCCGATGAACTTCGACGCGCTCGACATGGAAGCCAAGGAGAGTTTAGCTGCTGACGAACGGCGCACAAGACTGGAGAAATTAACTTCTTCTGATCTCGAGGTAGTCGCTGCTTTTCGCTACGTATATTCAGGCATAGCAGAGCTAAGCCATCTTTCATTTTTTAGCACTAAAGAGGCATTTTAGCCTGTTGTTGTTGTTGTGGCTGTAGGAAAAAGGAAAAGAAAATGCACGGGCCTGCTAGTGGCTCTGTAGCTGAGCCACCTCGGCTGCCTGATTCATTTATAGGAAGGGAAAGGCGCGGTAACCGCCTCACTTGTTTTCTATGGACACCTCAACCGCGCCGTAAGGTAAGGGAGAAAGGTGGGAGAGAAAGTGGAAAGAGAGAGAGAGGAGCCTTAGTGGAGGGCTACGGAGTAATTTCGACCACCTGGGGATCTTTAACGAGCGCTGACATCGCACAGCACACGGACGCCTCTTCGTTTCGCCTCCATCGAAACGCAGCCGCCGAGGTCGGGTTCGATGCCTCGTGCAGACAGAAGAGAAAATAGAGAAGAAAAGGAAGAGGGAGAGAAAGTCGCGCGCCGCAACAATAGCCGTCGTCCACCACCGAAACGGTGGCGGGTGCAATGACGGCCTACAACAAATAAAAATTCTGTGGCAGGCAGCCCCGCCGCAAGCGGCGGTGACCAACCTGTCCCAGCCCCATCAGGGGAGTACATTTTGGTCCATTTCGGAACCTCTGCATTTTGGCCTCTTGAATGCCTCTTGAATGCTCCCCTGAAGTAATTACAACTAGTTCGTGCACAGTATCTTCTGCTGGGTGGATAAAAAACATCGCGTACTTGCTTTCGGAAGAACTCAGTCTCCTGTGTGATGTTTAGTTAAGTGCATAGCTTTGGCGGGTTAGAAGAAGTTGCTGCTTTAAAACTTTTTATTCTTCTAAAACTGAAGGCGCATTTACCTCGCGTAGTTATTTGATGTGATTGATAAGTATCGTTCGCTCTCTCCTTGGTTAGTGGCGTGGTGACCTGGGCCCGCGGCCAGTATAGCAGATTTGAGCGCTTTATCTCTTCCTGACCTTTAAGATTTGCTGTTACGTGGAAGATGTCGGGAAGCTCTTATCCTCTTTCATGTTCAGCAGATAAGATCGTCCTCTCTTAATGGCGTCGGTCATACGACCTTTGACTAGCTTCTTTACCCCCAACTCAGCTCTAGAGGTCCTTATCTGTGCTCCTTGTCACTAATTCCATGTCTTATGCTTCACAGTCGTACCTCCCGACATCTGACCGGAACCCACTGACCTCAAGCAAAGGTTATCAGTGCGCGTTAAGAAGAACCAGAACCAGTTAAGTTTCGCTGTTGTGTTATTCGCCGGAGTGTTTCTATGGTAGCTACCTTTCTTTTTGCTCATGTTCTTCCTCCATTGAGACCGCCGACCCCTTCGCTTTCCTTGCACACAGGAATATGAATGGCGCAATTCCTAAAAGCTTATGGGTTTTCTTATCTTTTCGTGGTCTATATTCTGTTTTCGTTCTTGTTTTTTTAAGACCGTTTGACTACACCCCGGGGCGGACGACTCGAGAGGAGCTTAATGAAACCGGAAGTGTGGCCTAGTAACTGCTGCGCTGCTCAGTTTTATCGTAATGTTACATCTGCCTCTCCTGATCGTCTGTTTGTGTTCATCGCGAACCGGCGCTTCCTCTGCGTGTTTATCTTATCGCGCAGTGAGTACTCCGTATTCATTATTTGGAAAGCCGCCGTGTATCTTTTCGCCGTACGGTGACCCTGCTTTTGCGCACGATTGGAACACAGTAGCTCGGTTCGGTGCACGCGGAAACGCTTGAGGTCCTTTCACCAGGCTACTCAGCCACCTGTGGCGATCGAGGTTCCCGGTGCGTCTTCATCGGTGCCGGGCTCTTTGAATTGCAGCGGATAACTTGAGCTTCTTCTGTTCTTGGAATGGCGTGCATAGAAGCGAAGTTACGGCGCCGAGGCGGCAACTGCAGTGAACGTGGGTTGGAGGGGAAGCACTGGGCAATCGGGTTACCGCTTGTGCATGCTGCGACGGATGGAGTAAGCGAGCTTCAGCATGTCGAATATCAAGCGGCAGCAATGGCCTCCCCTGAGTCCATCATATGCTTACAGTGCGAACGCGTTGCCAGCGTGCTTTGGCCGATCCCCTGACAGCCACTTGCCGACAGCATCAGTGTATAGACTTACGTTGCTGTCGCGCGCCTTATTTACCCGAATGGTGTGATTTTCCGCTTTCACTGGGGGGGATTTATTAACAAAGCAGGGTGGCAGAGAGTGCACATGCCCGCAGGTGGCAGCTTGCAAGGAAAGTCTTCATAACGTCTGTGTCCTCCTCAGTGAGCTGCTGTCTTGCGAATATGGCAGTTTGTCGCAGGCCTGCAGTCTACAGGCACGCCGTCCTGTTGACCGCTGCTCTTCTCAACCATTTGAGGGGCCGAGTTCTTCCTTGGTTTGTCCCTAAACCCACTGTCAACGTTCCAGGTATGCCTTTCAGGCCGATGCAAGGCATGACGCCACGCCTAGCGCATTACACCCAGCAATGCAGGGGCTTCGGACGGAAAACCGTTGAGCAATTAGAGACTCATTAGAGAGGGATGTGTTGTGTCTGTTCTTGGGATCGGTCCACTCATGACTTCACTGTAGCCTTTTTCCTCCACGACCTCCAGATATATATATATATATATATATATATATATATATATATATATATATATATATATATATATATATATATATATATATATATATATATATATATATATATATATTAATGGCCTCCACCTCCACGACCTCCAGCGTTTGCGTAGAGACTCAAAGGCGCATATATAAGATCAATCCCAACTCTTTCGTTTAATGGAGACCTTGCGTGTCGGTATCGATGTCTTGATGTGGTGGGCACTCCACCAAGATCTGACACATTTTTGTGTGAGTGCGTTTAAGCACCGTTAGATACTACGTCAGGATGTATTAGGCGTGGAGGTGTATTAGCTTCACGAGAGCTCCCGCGCATGCCGGTGAGCCGTTTAAATCTCAATGATTGGGTGCTGCTTTAACGCAAGTGCGCCTTTTCTTTTGCTTGCCGTTACCTGTGATGAAAGCTTGCTGGGGTGCGTCTCCATGCCTCTCGCTCTCTACACACCGCTCTATTGAACGCCGTGGCCAGAATTTACTTTCTTCCTTGAGCGAAGAGAACCGCCTAGGTTGCCCGCGAGCGAATTGCCTTCATGCCGTATTGCCTTTCAGGGAGTACGCCCTCCTTTGTTCTTAGCACTATTACGCACTTTCGCTTTATTTCTCCAGCGGATGCTCCTTTTTTTTCTCTACTGACAAGAGTTGCTTTATTAGATTCACAAGTGTTTTGCTTAAATTGGCAGGGCGTTTTTTTTTTTTTTTTTTTGACCGCTGTCCCATTTGACGAATTCCAGTTTTGACATTGCACAGCACACGACTTGCTTTTCGCTTTTCGATGGAGGCGAAAAGCAAGGCGTCCGTGTGCTGTACGATTTCAGTGCACGTCAAATAATCCCAGGTCAAAATTTCCAGAGCCCTCCACTACGGCGTCTCTAATAATAATAATAATAATAATTGGTTCACAGGAAGGGAAAGGCGCAGTATCTGTCACACTTGTTTCTGTGGATACCTTTACCGAGCCGTAATGGAAGGGAGGAGGGTGGGAGTGAAAGTAGAAAGAGGAGCCGTAGTGGAGGGCTACGGCGTAATTTCGACCACCTGGGGATCTTTAACGTGCGCTGACATCGCACAGCACACGCCTCTTCGTTTCGCCTCCATCGAAATCGTCTCTAATAGCCTGAGTCGCTTTGGGACGTTAAACCCCACAAACCAAAAACTAAATTCCAGTTCTGATCACCTGTGGGCGCTTTCGCATCGCCGCTTTTTTTGTGTGTCGGTCGCGCGCAGACGGCGCTACGGTGCTGCGCAGCCAAGACGTATCGTCAGCTGTTGAGGAGCACAATTTCACCGCAAAACTGATCGCAAGAAAGAACGCTTGCCGGGGGATCGGCGCCGTCCTGTTTTTCTAGCGACTGCCAAAGATGGCGTCTTGCAAAACAGCACGAACCAGTATAGTGACGGCACTTATAAGGTCTCTGATTTGCTGATAACATCGTTGTGTGACCGCCTTTTCTGCAAGAGGTTTTGACGAAATGGGTGAAAAATTGTTCTAGCAACTTTTCTTTCTTCTTGATTATTTTTTTTTTCTTGCAGGCCATCCTCGTCCGTACAGATAGGGACGTAGGGCTTGTCCCCATCCGTTCTTTATTTGCCCGTGTTGCTTAAGCGCTTTGAAAAAAGTCATACTTGCAGCGACTAGACCTATACCCCCCTCTCCTTTCTTCAGAAAATGCGGTACTTTAGGCCAATTGTCCCTCTGTATTAGATGTTTTGTTTGTATTTTCACTCTCAATTTGCAATTGTTTCACACTTGAGAGCGGACCGTTGTTGGCGGCGCGGTTTTCGATTAGCGGAGGGCTCGCCCTTGCGGCGCGACCTTGGATCCGAGTTCGCTTACGTGACAGCCCGGTCGCATAATTCGGCGCGTACGTACGGTCGTCGCTGCGGCACTTTCCCTGCCTGTTGTCTCCTTAAAGAGGCCGGGGGGGGGGGGGGGGGGGATGATAACCTTCCATGTGCCTCAGCAATTAACCCAGAAATGCCGCTGCCGGTAATGGCACTCCGGTGCTCTCGGTTTTATTTTCCTCCCATATCGATTTATGTTCCTTCCCGTACAGCCATCGCGTTTTCGTTTGCTGTCGCCTGGCCATCTGTCGATAAGAAAACAGCATTCGAAGTGCTGGGGGGGGGGGGGGGGGGGGGGGGGGGGGGACTGTTTTTTGTATACAATCTTGGAACGGTCATCCCTCGGAGAAGGAAACGACATTCTTCGATAGATTGATCAGGGACATCGTATTGCATCCACCGAATTTATCTAAGAGGAACTTAGGTAACTCTGGGTGCTTGATTCTTTAGTCGAATGAAAACAGACGTGAGTAGCATTCCGTTTCAATGGTTTGGTTCTTGTTTAGGGGAGGAGAGAAATTTTGCCAGATAATTGGGGATGAGCCCTCACCTTATGTGTGTTTATACCGGTATGCCTTTGAACCTCACTGTCTTTCTACCGCCGCGGTCGCGCAGTTGTTAATGCACTGGACTGCTGAGCCCAAGGACACGTGTTCGAATCTCGGCCGCTTTTCGATGGAGGCGAACAACGTGGCGCCCGTGTGCTTTGTGATGTCAGGGCGGGTTAAAGAACCCCCAGGTGGTCGAAATTCCCGAGCTGTCCACTAAAGCTGAACTAGAGTCTCGAATTGGGCTTGTTGGTGGGAATTGTTACGACCAAGCATCCGCATTTGCGCGCTCTATTGTTCGCCTGTGGGCATGGAAAAGTTTTGTGAATATGTGGTGATGGTCCATTGGCTCTAAGTGAGCCTGTTTCCAGGAATCCTGTTTTGTAAGCATGTTTTGCTTTGTGGACAACCTGCAAATGCCAAATTGGCCCTGTCAAGAGAACGTCTGGAAAAACACAAAGAAACGTCCCCCTGCGGGAAATAGCAGGAAGTGCTTTCTTTTGTTCACCCTTCCAGTCGAGAAGTGCTATCCTCCAGTGATGAATGCCTCCTATCCAAAGGAGACGACAGAGTGACATGTCCGCTGACGTGCAGGACAAGAGAAGAGCATGACTCATACGGCCATTAAGTGATTTCCCGGGAATGCAGGAAAGATTTGCAATTGTCGAAAAGGGACCATGTTGGGAGCCCTATGCGGCGCCACGTGCACTCGGGTTTCTGAGAAGTAAAACCCCCAGAACCAGCCTGTGGTTTCTTTGCTGAAGAATAGAAATGTACCTCCTCTCCTCGCCGTTCCCAAGCTTTTCCCGCCAACAAGTGATCACGCCCAACGAATGAATGCCGGACCAGTCAGTGCTTCAGACCATCAGTGCAGTGATGTGTTCGATTGGATGCCGATACCTGAGGGGCGTGCCCTGGATTTGGTTGGTCAGCATCTTCAGAGAGGGGCTGGACATAGGGGGTTTTTAAGGACGCTGCGGAGCACGAAATGTCGCTCTGAGCCCTGGGTAAACGGCTCATCCAGTCGCTTCTCGCTATGAACCCTTAACGCTTGCCATTTTGCTGATGTACCCTTCTTTTTCGTGTAAATATTGTAAATACGTTTTCTCAAAGTGCCAGTAAACCTGCTTGTACATATTTTACCAACTTCGAAGATTCAGTCCTTCTTCAACCCCGAGTCTCTGCACGCTACCAAGTGAAGGCCGGGTCGACGTAGCCCCAGCGTCACGACAACTGGTGACCAGCGGTGGGATCTGAATCTACAAGCCACAACATCTGGTGATTGGAGGTGGATCTGAAGCTACAAGCCACAACACCTTGTGATCGGAGGTGGCATCTCAAGCAACAAGCAGGAGCAACAATCGGCCAACAAGAGGGCAGCTCGGAACATCGATCGCATGTGTGGGTGAGTGCTTGGCTTTTCTTCTGATGTGGACCAGGTTCTAGAACAGGGTTAGATTTTAGAACTGGTAAAGAGAGTGTGGAAACGCCTTTAGGTTTGGTAGTTTGCACTGTTGTTTTGGAAGTAGCCGACACTCGGAGCGATCATGGACCTACAAAAGCTGCAGAAACCGGAACTGTTGCAATTGTGTGAGGAATTGGGAATTGATACAAGTGGTTTGGCACGAAAACCTTTGATTATAAAGGCAATCACAGATTTGGGAGCCGATGATGAGGAGCTCAGTGAAGCATGGAACCTCATCGGTCAAAAAAAGGAACAGCTCAGACAGCAGAAGGAGCGGGAAAAAGAGCAGAAAGAGCGGGAAAAAGAGGAAAAGAGGCGTGAGCGTGAACTTGAGAGGGAAAAAGAGGAAAGGGAGCGCGAACGTGAGTGGGAAAAAGAGGAAAAGAAGCGTGAAAGAGAAGCAAAAAAGCTGGACCAAGAAATTGAGCTCCGGAAATTAGAACTAGAGTTGAGCAAGAGGTCGGGCAATTGTCCCCAGCTAGCGGTACCTCTTCTCAACAAGGAGGCAGATTTCAAGATGTCAAAGTACATGCAGCCATATGTGATATCAGGGGATATCGGTCTGTATCTGGCTAACTTTGAGCGAACCTGCGAAAAACTGTCCTTCCAGCGAGACACTTGGTCTCAGAGATTATTGACGGTTCTGCCCTGCGAGGCAGCGGAGGTTGTCGCGCGGCTAAGCAAGGAGGACGCGGACAACTACGAGAAGGTCAAAGCTTGCCTTCTGAGAAAGTATAGGCTTAGCGCCGAGGCGTTCAGACAACGTTTTCGGAAAGCTACTAAGTCCAGGGACGAGAGTTACCCTGAATTCCTGTACAATTTAAGAGTTAATTTGGGCGAGTGGCTAAAGAGCACAGATTCCTACAGTGATAGGGACGCTGTAGTCGAGCAAATTCTTTTGGAGCAGTTTTATAACTGCCTCCCAGAAAAAGAAAGAAATTGGTTACAGGACCGAGGCGAAATTAAGTCGGCAACTGAAGCTGCCGAACTTATTGAGGAGTATGCTTCGCGCCGACAATTCAGCAACCCAGCAGTGGATAGGCCCCGCAATCCCAAGTTCAGTATGAAAAACCGTCAGGAAAGGCACTTTGCTAGAGTTGGAAACGAAGAAATGAAGGTTTCTTCAGGCAAATTCCCTAGAAAGGACGGCAGTGAGAAAAGTGGGGAAGTGACCAACGTGCAGAACACAAAGAATAAGCTTGAGGCTAGGAAGCCGCTCACATGCTTTAGGTGTAATGAGCAGGGTCACATTGCCGTCAACTGCCGGAAAGAAAAGATTGCTTTCTCGTATGTCAGGGACTGCGATGAAAATATGCAGCTTTTAGAACCCTACCTGCATGACCTAGTAGTCAACGGGAAGCCTTGCAAGGTACTGCGCGATTCGGCCGCAACGATGGATGTTGTCCATCCGGCGTATGTATCGCCTTCCGACTATACAGGACAGTGTGCATGGATCCGACAGGTAGTTGAGGAACAGAGTGTGTGCTTGCCGATCGCGAACGTGGTCATCGAGGGCCCTTTCGGCGAATTAACAACCGAGGCTGCCGTTTCAGGAAAGCTTCCTAAGTGCTATCCGTATTTGTTCTCCAACAAATCGGACATGCTGCTGCGAAAGAGGGGCATCCTTTTCGGAGACAGAGTTGTGCAAGCCTTAACACGTTCAAAGGCGCGAGAACTAGCTACACTGCTCATTCCAGAAAAATCCACAGCGGAGGAAACGGCAGTTAAAACAATGGTAAATGCGGAAGATAGCAGGTCAGAAAACTTTGAGAGCGAGGCATCTCAGATAAGTCAACTTGAAAGTGAGCTTGATGAGACGCGGAATGAGGACGTTCTTGAGAGTAACCTCTTACCGCCAGTGTCTAGTAATCTCACGAGACTTTTAAGTGGAACCCGAGAGGACTTAGCTATAGAGCAAGCCAATGATCCCAATATACAGGAGATAAGGGAGCGCCACCGCGCCACTAAGACAGCAAACAATATTTCTTTCGAGATGAGAAAGGGAGTGCTGTATCGCTTATTCAAGGATAAGCGCGGAGTAGAGCGGGACCAATTAGTCGTTCCCCAAAAGTACCGCGGAGACTTACTGCGACTTTCCCATGGCAGCTCGTGGTCATGTCACCTTGGAATAAAGAAAACAAAGCAGAGGCTGTTGCAAGAATACTATTGGCCTGGATGTTTTAAGGACACGGAAAATTTTGTACGGTCATGCGACACGTGCCAGCGGGTTGGAAAGGCGCAAGATAAGTGGAAAGCTCCGATGGTGTTAGTACCAATCATTACCGAGCCGTTTCACCGGTTAGTAATAGATATAGTTGGGCCACTTCCTGTGACCGAGTCAGGGTACCGTTATATCCTCACTATGTTATGCCCAGCCACAAAGTTTCCAGAGGCTGTTCCGCTGCGCGAGGTGACGTCCGAGAGTGTAGTGGATTCGCTGCTGTCAGTGTTTGCACGAGTTGGATTCCCTTCCGAGGTCCAAAGTGATCAGGGTAGCGTTTTCACGAGTGTCCTCACCACCTCATTTCTCGAGCGATGCGGCATTAAGGTAGTGCATAGCTCGATCCATCATCCGCAGAGCAACAGCGTAGAAAGATGGCACTCTGTTCTCAAACGAGTCCTGAGGGGACTGTGCTATGAAAACAAGCGCGAATGGGATACCTGCCTGCCTGCAGCGCTTTTCGCTTTGCGGTCAGTGCCGCACGAATCCACTGGATTTAGCCCAGCCGAGTTGGTGTACGGAAGGTCACTGCGCTCACCTTTGCGAATGGTGCGCGAAGCCTGGGAGGGGCGCGGAGAAGACCCAACAGTAGTAGAATTCATTCTGAACCTCTTGAATCGCTTACATAACACTAAGGAACTCGTTGAGGCCAGCATGAAGTCAGCCCAGGCTCGTTCCAAGGTGTACTATGATAAGTCAGCCCGTCAAAGGACGTTTTGTATCGGGGACCAGGTGATGTTGCTGAGAAGTTCAAGGCAGAATAAGCTCGAAGTACAGTGGGAAGGACCGGCTGAAGTCGTTGCAAAGCTTTCTAACACTAACTACGCAGTGAAAATTCCCGGTAGGCGTAAAGAAGTGCGCATTTATCATTGCAATCTTATGAAGCCTTATGTGCAGAGGGAAGCCGTGGTAAATCTAACGTTAAACCTTCCCGAGGAGATGGGGGACAACTTGATTTGCCTCAGCGGAAAAGGAAGCAACGCTCAGGAGCTTCTCAAAAAGACGGAGCAGAGAGGAGAACTAAAGAAATCCCAGCTGTCCGATCTGGGCGAGATAATAACAGAGTTTGAGGCCTGCTTCGTGGACAGGCCAGGCAGAACTGATTTGACTGAGCACGATATTGAGCTGACTTCAGACGTGCCAGTGCGATCAAGGTGCTACCGATTTTCTCCAAGGCAAAGAGAAATTCTGGATAGGGAAGTAACTCGCATGCTGGAATTGGGAGTAATAAAACCCTCGGAAAGCGATTATGCTTCGCCTATGATCTTAGTAGAAGCTCCAGGTAAAGACCCTAGGCCTGTGGTAGACTACCGAAAGCTAAATTCTCTCACCAGGGATCAAGTGTATCCTATTCCGAATATTGAGGAGAGAGTAGAACAGGTCAGTAGAGCGGCATATGTGACTACGCTGGACCTTACTCGAGGATACTGGCAAGTACCGCTCACTGAACGCGCCAGCAGATACGCGGCTTTCGTCACTCCGACGGGCAGCTACCAGCCAACAATGATGAGTTTCGGGCTCAAAAATGCTCCATTTTGTTTTTCCCGACTCATGGATAGGGTTTTAAAGGGGTGTGAAACATTCGCGGTGCCTTATTTAGACGACATTGCGGTTTTTTCCGACTCATGGGCGGACCATATGGTACATCTAAGAGCTGTACTGAGCCTTTTGCGTCAAGCTGGACTAACCGTAAAGGCCGAGAAATGTTGCCTGGCAAGGGCGACCGTGGACTACTTGGGTCACAATGTAGGTCAAGGTTTCAGGAAACCCAGCGAGATTAAGATTTCTGCGGTAGCAGACTACCCGCGGCCGAGCACGAAGACGGAAATTCGAGCATTCCTGGGTCTGACTGGGTACTACAATCACTACATCCCTAACTATTCAGCTTTGGCTAGCCCTCTGACCGACGCTCTCCGCAAGACAGAACCGACAAATGTAGTCTGGGACGAACAAAAGGAAGCCTCCTTCGTAAACCTGAAGGCTGTGCTGATTAGCCGTCCGGTATTGCGAGCTCCAGACTATGGCCGAGAATTCACGGTCCAGTGTGATGCCAGTGATCGAGGGTTAGGTGCTGTTCTCTGCCAGAGAGATGACGACGGTAATGAGCACCCCGTGCTCTACTTGAGCAGAAAACTGAGTTCTAGAGAGAGGGCTTATTGCGCGTCAGAGAAGGAATGCGCTTGCATTGTATGGGCCATTCAAAAATTGCAGTGCTATCTTGGAGGGGCCAAATTCACCGTAGAGACGGACCATTGTCCCCTGGCTTGGCTGCAAACTGCGACATCGAAGAACAGTCGCCTTCTTAGGTGGAGCTTGATTTTACAGCAGTACAATTTTGAAATAAGATACAAAAAGGGGAAGTTAAATGGGAATGCGGACGCGCTTAGCCGCTCTTTCTAAGCGGTCCGAGATGTTCCTCACCATGTATCCAAATTGATAATCAGGTTTTTTTTTTTTTTTTTCGTGCGCTTGAATATAGAGGACTATGTAAAGCAGCACGTTTGGTTTTCGAGGCATACGTGGGTCCTGAACGTCTTGAGAGTGGGCTTTTCTCGAACAACAATGGCAGTTTTCTTTTGACCTGGTCTCTTCAGACGGGAGCCGAGTGCTTGCTTCGACATGTGGTTGAGTTTCAGATAGCTCAAGCAATTTGGCCTACAACAATCAAGACAACGCGACATGCAACAGCGAGCTTCAAGCGTTCACGTGCAGGCCATTAAGTCGTCTCTTCATGCAGCAGCTGCGGCTGCTGCCCTCCGAGTCTCTTCTGGCGGGGGAGGAGGCTGTTACGACCAAGCATCCGCATTTGCGCGCTCTATTGTTCGCCTGTGGGCATGGAAAAGTTTTGTGAATATGTGGTGATGGTCCATTGGCTCTAAGTGAGCCTGTTTCCAGGAATCCTGTTTTGTAAGCATGTTTTGCTTTGTGGACAACCTGCAAATGCCAAATTGGCCCTGTCAAGAGAACGTCTGGAAAAACACAAAGAAACGTCCCCCTGCGGGAAATAGCAGGAAGTGCTTTCTTTTGTTCACCCTTCCAGTCGAGAAGTGCTATCCTCCAGTGATGAATGCCTCCTATCCAAAGGAGACGACAGAGTGACATGTCCGCTGACGTGCAGGACAAGAGAAGAGCATGACTCATACGGCCATTAAGTGATTTCCCGGGAATGCAGGAAAGATTTGCAATTGTCGAAAAGGGACCATGTTGGGAGCCCTATGCGGCGCCACGTGCACTCGGGTTTCTGAGAAGTAAAACCCCCAGAACCAGCCTGTGGTTTCTTTGCTGAAGAATAGAAATGTACCTCCTCTCCTCGCCGTTCCCAAGCTTTTCCCGCCAACAAGTGATCACGCCCAACGAATGAATGCCGGACCAGTCAGTGCTTCAGACCATCAGTGCAGTGATGTGTTCGATTGGATGCCGATACCTGAGGGGCGTGCCCTGGATTTGGTTGGTCAGCATCTTCAGAGAGGGGCTGGACATAGGGGGTTTTTAAGGACGCTGCGGAGCACGAAATGTCGCTCTGAGCCCTGGGTAAACGGCTCATCCAGTCGCTTCTCGCTATGAACCCTTAACGCTTGCCATTTTGCTGATGTACCCTTCTTTTTCGTGTAAATATTGTAAATACGTTTTCTCAAAGTGCCAGTAAACCTGCTTGTACATATTTTACCAACTTCGAAGATTCAGTCCTTCTTCAACCCCGAGTCTCTGCACGCTACCAAGTGAAGGCCGGGTCGACGTAGCCCCAGCGTCACGACAGAATACATACTAACAATCGACAGCGCGAAAAGACACTGCCGAACACACAACATCATGTCCTGTTGTCTGTTCGTCCATGCCTTTTTCGCGCTGTCGATTATTAGTATGCCGTCCACTAAGGCGTCCCCACAGCCTGAGTCGCTTTGGGACGTTGAATCCCACAAGCGAAACCAAACCAAACTTCACTCTCTTCAATAGCCGCAAACACGCAGCAGTGTTATGATGCTACGGACGCGGGCAGTGCACGACGGGTCCGCGTTATAGAATAAAGAAAAGAAACGGACACAAACAAACAAACAAACAAACTGAACTTCAAGAACACAGCAGGCAGGATATGCAGGCACAGAAATGTCGCCTGTTCTCGTGCGGACAAACAGAGGGGAGACTCTCACCGCACGGCTGTCTCGCCTATGTTTCGCGAGCCGCCGGTTGTGGGAAAACGAGACTGAGATAAGGTTGAAATGCCCTAATGGTGCATTTAGGTAGCCTCAGGCTTCGCGGCGAAAAAAGTGAGATTTTCTGTGATAAGCCGACCAGAGCAACGTGGCCGTCAATCGCGTATGCAGGCCGCATAAAACGTGTCGGTGGTGTTTCCTACGAGCCGGGCCGCCTTGCTGCGAATGCAGGCCGGAGTGACCTAGTCTAATGAGCTGAAATGTTATGCCACGCGGGGGAAGGCGCCCGATTTGTGCTGCTCAAGTCTGCTTGGATCACCTTCAATGACATCGAAACTCGAACTTGTTTGTCCAGGCTGTGACACATTGAAAGACACATGACGGTGGACGAGGACCGCCGTGCGCGTCCTCCTCCATCACCGTGGGTTTTTCTTTTGATGTGCTGCAACTTGAAGCTGTTTTATCTCCGATCCGCGTGTTTTGGCCTTGCTGCATGCGCTGGGTTAAGTGCCGCGCGCGCGAGCGTGTGTTTCTTCCTTCTGCTGTGATTCGAAGAAGAAAGTCTGCTCGGCTGGCGGTAATACCTCGCGTGCGACATTTAAGGCTACGGGTCCCATGGAGATGCGCCATGCATTTTTTTTTTTTTTTTCTGTGAACCGTCAAGCGGTTTATCGGTTCAGTACCCTTGAAAGGGAAGATTGCCGTTTGTATAGTTATTTGTTCGCGTAAAAAAAAAAAAAAAGAAACAACGACAAATAATTTTTTTTTTCCTTTTTCGCTCTAGAATCGTAACTACAGAGCCGAGATGCGTTCCTGCTCTACTAAAGTTCAGGATATACAGTTTGGCTTTTATTTTGGGACACGCAAGGAAGGCTGCGCACGACTCGACTCATCTGAAGCGACCTTGTGTGCACTGCGCTCTGTCCTCGTAATGAAAAGTAGGTTCCGCGTTAAGGAGCACGCAATTTAAAGCTGCGCGAGCCAAGTGTTCCCCTTTTGGCATTGTATTCGCGTGCAGAGATAATTGCGCCCCTGTCTCGCAGTTTGGCGGAGACAAAAGGCCGTCGGGTGATTTAAGGTGCGCGACCGCGAGAGAAGAAAAAAAGCAGCGGCGGTGGCGCCTAATTGTCCGGGTGCAATGCTCGCTTCCGGAACGCATGCCGTGTCTCTCCATTGTCCTGGAATTGGACGACCAAGCGTGGCCGTGGGCTGGACGCTAAGATAAGCGCCGTAGCGGATGGGCGAAGTGTGCACTCTAATTGCCGGAAAAACGGCGCTCTGCTGGCGACCTTGAGTTTATGGTTTTAACCAGCCATATAGTCAAGAGAGGGCCAAAAGTAGTCACGCGGTTAATATTCATGAAAACGGCGCTGATAAACCCCGTCGTTTGTGCATGTCGTGGATGTCCGAGCCGAGACAGATGGAAGCCCGCCGGGGCTCCGCTGACTGCATGCGCTCTCTTATGCCTCGACTTTTGCTCGCTATGCGGTGTTGCACCGAGCTTGGCACAGTCTTGGCCAACATTGGATATTACTGACCCTAACGTTTTTTTTTTTTTTAAATGCTGTACCCGTTGCTGGCTTATCGGACGCTTGTTTGCGGGCTGAGCAGGAGTGGATTTTAGCCCGCAGATCGATAGTATGTTGAGGCCGGGTTCCCTTAAAGGTGCTGTCGATCGGTTTCTAAATTCAAGGGCTCCCAAAATCGTTGACCGGATGCGGATGCCGAGCGACGTAGGCGACGCTGACGGCCAAGCTTTCACGTGCATCGTTGGCAAGAACCAGCAGCGAAAAGTCGGCTCGAATGACCGCGATTCGACCAGCTGCATTCCAGCGTCGCTCCTGCTGGTCGCAGTAACGGCGCGCCTCATGGGTCTCTGATGGCACAATGAAAAGACGAAACAACAAAAAAAAGCTCGAGTATATATATTCTATAAGGGCGACTGTATTGCAGGTTACCTGTTTTTCTCGAGGGAAATAATTGGGTGCGCAGTAATAGTCGTCAGTTGCGGGATTCAGGAAGGGAGCTTGCCGATGCATGACCCACCCGAGGAAGTGCCGCCTTTTTGATAGGGTAATTGCTTAACCGCTTCACACCTCAATGCGGTGTGTTGCCACATATACTTTCTTCGGCAGAAGAACTCACTCAAGTCCCGTTCGGCCTCGCTTGTGACTCGATGGCTGCCGTTGACGTAGCTGTCCGAAATGAGCAACGAAACTGCGCCCGGGGAAATGGCTCGCCAAAAGGCGCCTGGTGTTCACGGCAGTTCTACTTCCTTTCGCGGACCACTTAGCGCGACGCGATGCTTCGAAATGTTGCTCCCGGGGATCGATCTACGCGGCATATCACGCGTGTTTTTACGCGAAGCGTATGCGGCTGGTTCGGTCGAAAAGGCGTCGCCGTTCCGGAGAAAATGCGAACGTGATTTAGTATCAAAATTAGGACACGACCGTTCTTTGTGCACAGTTCAGGGTGGTTTCATGCTATTTCGATTCCCACCCAGCTTCCATCTCCCGATCAAGTTGCTTCGCGATAGGGATTCGAACTGATGTCATACGTACACTTGTATGCCGTTCTTGCGGCTTACCAATAGTGTCCTACCAAGTGCAGGTGCCCACCGAGAAATGAGACTGCTACTGCGCTTTCCAAATCCCAAAAGCCTAACCAAGTAAATACATTTATTTACCAGACTCTTAGGTAGTCTGTAAACGAAAAAAAAAAAAATGAGTAAAAAATCACGGAATGGAAAAGAGGTGTTAAAAAATGCTATGGCGTCTAATGATAGGGCGAAGCTTCCAATTTATTACTCGGTTCCTCGGTCCGCGCGTGTAGCGGAAAAGCCTGCACGAGTCGTCAGAAATTCAACAGCGGAAAGGAATGACAAAAGCTAAGACGAAATGAAAGATCTTGAGTCGCTTACGAACAGCTGACGCCACAGCGTTTTTCCGACATTGTCTCTGTGCACTCACAATTCGGCGGCATATATACGATATTGGAGGTACATAAGTCGTTGATTATAATCCCTGTGGCAATCTGTAGCCTCCAAATTCTCTAGCAGGTGGATGCCGAGTGGGAAGCAAAACGGTATCACATCACACTGAACGCCGTACAAAGAACGGTTGCGTCACAGTAGTGGTACGAAATCACGTGCGGGCCAAGGTGGTGGCTCGCTCGGACTCATTGGTAATTCTATTTCCGTCTGCAGTGCGGATGTTCATAGCGCTCCACCTGTGATACCTGCAGCCGAAAAGCGTGAAGAAAAAGCTTTGTAAACCTGCCACGTTCCGCCCCACCCCCTTCATTCCTTGACGTCATGCCTTAACGTAACCTAGTTTGCGAAATGTCGATGGTGTGTATATAATGGAAGAGCGTGGAAATCGAGCCGCCGGAAGAATTCGATTGCAGGAGCGCCGGAACAAACGGTTATTTTGTTCCTTTTGCTTCCGCTATGCGGAAGGAAAAGCCCTTCTCACTTCCTTTGGGAGAGGTTGAGAACTAAATAGATTTATTTGTTTTATGACGTTGAACGCCCTCAGATGCGATGTTGACGCAATTTTAACACCTACGTTCATGCCGAGGCTAGAGAGTGTAAAAGCCGGTCTCTGTGGGTTCCGAATGCAGCGAGTGTGGACAGTTAATTATCAGATTGAGCAGTAGGATGCTGAGTTGGGAAAGTTGGTCGAAGTTCATTTAGGATGGGAAAAAACAGCGCAAACGGACGAAGTACAAAGTAAGAAGGTAGTTGCGAGGCAGCGCTCGTCTGTGTGCTCTTCTTACTTTGTGCTTCGTCCGTTTGCGCAGTTTTTTCCCATCCAAAATTATCAGATTGAATAAATAGGTACAAGCTAAACAGAAACTTTGCATCCACCGTTCGTCAAGCTTTGGCGTTTTGCTTTTTATTCGAATGAAGAACATTCCACGAAACCCGGTCAGCGCACGCATTTCTTTAAAAGCGCTTTATACGTTTGTATGTTGATTGATTATTAGTGAGTCGGGCTGGAGCTGCAGACGTGGGTTGAGAATGCGGCATCTTCAGAAAATCTTGAGGTCGCAGAGATAAATACAAACAGAGAAGTTGCTCGCCTTTAATGCGTCGCATAAAACTTGAAATATTGCACAGAGGTGTGTCATGGTTGAGGAAGAGAACGGCAACCAAAATTTTGTATATATAAAAACAAAACTCGATTTCTTTTTCAGTTGTGACTGCGGGCGAGTTCAGCTTGCCGTTTAGAGTCATCCGCCGGGTCACTGACCATAAGCTAATCCTGTTGTCTTTCCATGCACTAGGCCTGAAACAAGGGGCTGAAAAATTTGATGGCTTCTTTTGCGTCGCACTTCGTTGATAGTTTCCTAGCAACCTTCGAGAAGAAGCCTTGTCGCGTTAAGGTACGTCAGAACGGGTTCAAGACAAACTTGCACGCCTATTTGGTGCGTCTTTGTGGCTGGTGTCCCAGCAGTCAATGACTGCGACGCCGACGACGCGTTGAGAAGTTAAGGCAGCCTGAACGACGGGAGGAGAGAACGAAGAACGAGGGGATAAACAGAAAGGAAAATGAAAGCTGCCCGAGCTGGTCTTGAGCGAAACAACGCGGCCGCGAGCTAGATTCGGAAGTCAGAACGCAAGCAAATAGGGAGCCCAAGCTCAAGTTTCGCCGCGCGACGGCAGCGCTGCATTTCTGGCATGGTGGCGAAATGTGAAACGATGGGGCTTCGCCGAAGCAGACGCTCCGCTAGATTCCTGTGCACGCGCGGCGATCGCGTTGCGTCTGGCGGTTATTTGGCGATACAAAAACGCTTCCGCTGATGCGGAACGGATGTACTAACTAGCATTGTGTCATGGGAAGCCACAATAGTAGGCGAAGCACCAAAATTCGGGGCTCACGTGTGAAACTTCGCAGATTCCTGTGGAAGCGTGTCCGTAAGACCTGTTTTTCAACACCATGACAGCGTTCTGAGAACTCTCGCATTCTTTGTGGAAACGAAAAGAGCCAATTTTTCCTTTCTTCGTAAACTCAAAAATGTTGAAAGTTGACAAAGACGGCTTGGAGAGCCATCAAAAAAGTACAGTGGTTAAACACCATGCATAAAAAGTGAAGAGGATGGAAGATTATCCTGCTCGTCGCTCTCCGCGTGTCTAGTTTTGCCGATTTTTTGTGCTCTCTCCCTGCTTTGTGAGTGCTCTGAGAGCAACCAAATCAACAGATGTGACGTCCACAACCGAGACTGATGTGTGAATGTGCCCTAAGTGTCCACAGCTGCCTTTTCATTTTTAGATTGACCAAGAAAATATCTAGGAACGAGGCCTTTTTTTTTTTTTTTTTCGGGGGTGGGGGCGGCGTTGGAAAACATGCCTTGCTGAGACGCTTTTACAGATTTTCGCAAATTGGCCAATAAGTGAACCAGTTATTATTATTATTATTATTAACGAAGATATGTCGGAAGTGCAGTACAAAAGTGATCCTAGCTATGGCTCGACTAACACTACTCGCACGGAGCATCCCATTCGCGTCACAAAGTTCGTGAGTGGAAACCAAATATTATCATAAATGAAGCGCAACCATTTAATAAGAACCGAAATAAAACACTGTGTAGTACAAGCTTGGATTTCACCTGCCTTCCGAGCCAGCAAGCCGGTTATATCGCGTGTAGCGCACGGAGCACGCATGTGCTTATGAGATTGCTAGCATTCTTGTCTTTGATGAAACACCTCCTTCGAACTATATAGTTATTCTTCTACTGCGAAATTTCCTTTGCTAACGTCGTAATAATAAAAAGCAAATCCGTATATAGATCGCATGCTACAGGCCAAAACGATGGTCAACGAGCAGGCCACTTTATTCCACAGTACTGATGATACTTTAGCAGTTTTTAAAGATATTATGTACGACAATATAGTTACATAGCGGACTTACCTCGAGATGCATTCCTACCCTTTTGCTAACGTGGGACGCATTCACAATCAATATTTACTCATCCCCGTCTGTCGTCTGCTCTACAGTGCAGACGTGAATAAAAAGTTTCCCGCTTATATTAAAGTATCCTTCATGGAAGTACGCGTCAGGTTGCCCAATCAAGACGGCATACGGTTTGCATGTCGCGGTGCGCCTGCGGGGGCGCGTCAATGCGCGTGCTCGTGCGAGAGAAAGCGCACGGCGCAGGCCGTGAAGGCAGCGAGCGAGCCGGCGGCGTCCAGTAGGTGTTGGTCCAGTGAGTGCCCGCGCGACAAAGCAGCGCAAGACGTCGGCACGTGCGCAGAAGCGAGCGAGCGAAAGGAGAAAACTTGCACGGGATGCCTAGGTGGTGCCGCCGCGTTTATCCCCAGTTTCTATTTTTCTGTCAGAGATGGCGCTCCCTGTCAGGTGCAGCAGCGCCGCTCGACGGTGCTTTGGAAGCCTATACGCGAGGTTAAAATAAATAAAACATAAGAAGAGAAACATCGAGATGAAACGCGCCCGCCTTCAAGTGGAGAGGACAACGCGTGGAATTAGGAAAATAAATGAGGCGTGTAGTATGCTGGCAAGTCAGCTGGTGCCGGGCGTCACCCGCGATCTGGATCATTCCGTTTAGCGTAGAAACCATAGAGAAAGAGTGCGATGTACTAAATATAAAGAAAAATTAGACGCTGTAGAAGAAGAGCGAAGTAGAAAAATCGCCTCCGCGGGCGGACTCTGCGCTGAGAGAACGAGAAAAAAAAAAAAAAATGGGTCGCGTGCCTTGCCCGAGCTGAAGACGAATGGGGTACGAAATACGTAAGATGAAACGGAAAAGAAAAGAAAGCGTGGAGAAAAGGGAAAATGGCCCGGCGGCGAAAAAAGAACCAAAAGGGAGACCTCGAACTGGGCTGTGAGGGTCGCGGCGCACTGGCGTTTACTCGCTGGTTTGCCAAGGGCCGACTGGTCTATAGTTTCACTTTCACCTGTTTTGTTTTTGCATTTGAGACTTCGTCCACTTCGCTATCGTCGCGTGATTCATTTCTTGGGGCCGCGCCCTCGTGGCTTGTGACGGAGGTCGCAAGGACCGATCGCGGGGACAGTTCGGTACGTCGAGATAATTAACCCTGTGACAGCTTTACGAAATTGCCGAAACTAGCCAATTGCTAATAGAGTTCTTTGAGAGTGCCGACGGCTGAAATGTTTTTTTCCCGTGAGCGTTGAACAGCTGGACGTCGGCGTGTTTCGTGTGAGCGAGTAAGCGACTGGTCCTCCATCGGTCCGTCCTCAATTGATGCGGCAGATCGCTGACCTTCACGTGACGATGAGTGGATCTAACCGTTCTTTTTGTAGGTCGTCGTTTCTGTGGGCAATTTCGCAAGCAACGGTGCTTTTAGTTAATTGCACTACAAGAGGTCCAGTGGAACAATGTGATGCCAGCCATAACCATCCTCGAATGTTTGTTTGCCTGTTTGCGAAATTCCAAATTCGGCCGATTGAAGAGGACGGTCATGTATGTGGCACCAGCTACGGTCGAGGCAGTGAGGTATTTCTGTAAGAGTGAGTTGGCGCGCTAGTTGGTTCTGCATTGTGAAGGAACAGCGCGAACGACGGTGTAAGAAAAAGAGAAAAGAGGAAGGACACACACAGGCGCTGACTATCAACTTGATAGTTAGCGTCTTTGTATCCTTCCTCGTCCCTCTTTTTCTTGTCCCGTCAATCGCGCTGTTCCTTCACAAGGTATTCCTGACTGAATTCCACCAGCGTGCCCAACGTTTTAGCACACCCTTGCAGTTAGGCGACAGTCTCCTAACTACCGAATATAGGATGCGTCAGAATATAGTGTTCCTTTCGCAGGGGTGACTTTGCGTTGTTTATACTGGCCATCGTCCTTGTACAAATGCAGGTATTTCGATATACTTGGTTTGGTTGATGAGATTTAACGTCCCACTTAGGTTATGAGAGACGCTGTAGTGTAAGGCTCCGGACCACCAGGGGTTCTTTATCGTGCACTGGCATCGCACAGCACACGGGCCCCTTTCTTTTTGGCTCCATCAAAAAGCGGCCGCCGAGGCCGGGATTCGATCTCTCATCCTTGGGCACAGTAGTCGAGCGCCGTAACCACTGAGCCACTCCGCCTGGGATTTCGATACGTGCTCACAGCGCTGCACGGTTTAAGGCACTCTGCTTCAGCGCTTTATTTTTTGCATACTGTTCGTATTGGGAGCCCTGTATACGTGGCCTGCCAGAGTCTGCGCACTCTCGTACGGCTGAGCAGCCCGGATTTTTTTCTTTTTAACTTTATGGCTTGGCGGCAAGACCTGCATAGCAGGCACCACAAAGTGCGCGTTACCTTGGTTCCATGCATATATTTCCGCTTCCTGGCTTGATGGCGCGAGTTAGAAGCGGGAGAGATCAGCAGCGCCACCTAGCGGAGCCACGCGCTGTGTGTGCCCGATACCACGCGGCTATTACTTAACGTCGTTTCGCTGGCGCCCAAGGCGAGCCCAGTAACAAGTGGAGGTACGCGGCCGGCTGGTGCTGGACACCCGGACAGAGCCGGTTCGTTGTTTTCTCTCGTAACGGCCAGGCAGACCACACCGCGTAAGGCACGTAACAGTGTTCTCCTGCCAAGGTGTCTTTCTTTTTTTTTTTTCTCTCATTTCTCTCAGAGGGTCAATGCGTGCTCCGTGTAAGCCGGAGCAGTGTGCGGCGCAAGCCTTTGTACGTGCTGGTAAGCCGGTGTGCATGCGAACTGCATGCTTTTTGTTTTATTTTTGGTGTTCGCAAAGGCCAGCAAAGCGTAGCAAACCCGTGTATCCTGAAACCAAATCGACGCGGGGCAAAATCTATCGGCTGTCTCGCGAGTCACGAAACGCAGGTCAGGGTGTTTCTCAAAGAATTTGGCGCGACCAATGCAGCGAAAGAGAGCAAGATGAAGAAAAATGAAACAGGCGATGTATGCGCTTTCACTCCGGGATTGGAGCGGACGTTGTTTTCTGTCTTTGGCTGTGGTGTGGTATCTGTGTGAAAAGAGGCAGGCCGTCGCTCATATGGAAATGAGGGTAGTTCGAATACATTATGGCGTAGTGACAGATATGTAAAGAAATGTTGCTACGGTACGGGTAGTTTATTATCTTATTATACATATATCTTTAGCGGTTAACTGCCGGTCCTGGTGTGCAAATTCTAACCAGATTTTATCGATACGCTGAAAAGCTAATAGACGGCGGCATTCGGACTGACCTCGTAGTTACAGGCGGTGCAGTGGTCGCCGACAGCAGATTACGAAGAACATACGCGCCGTTCAAGAACAACCCTATTATCGATTAAACTAAGATCACCTTGGTGCGTAGGGTATCGGACAGATGGACATAGGTAGAATAACTTTCTAATGGGAAATACCTACGCGTAGAAAGAAGGCTTCTGCGGTAGCGGGCCATTTTTTTTTTTTTTACATGTATGGGTACGAATGAGCCCATGTTCGTTTTTTCGAAATTTCGGGTATCATAGCTAACGCTGGAGCGCGTGCATGTTGCGACCAGCGAACACACACAGGAGCCCTAGAAGAAATGCACAGCACAGCGCAAGTCCCATTGCGTGTGATGCGCACCATCTGTCCGGCATGGTCACCTTGCTGCAGTTTTGGAACTCTATTTCACCAAACTGAGCAAGATCATGTTTGTTTGTTTGTTTGCTGAGGTAGACATGTTGAGCTGAATTTGAACTCTATTGAATGTTTTTAGGTCCATTGGGAGTGTACTAATCGAAATGACCACTTTGCACTAGATTTCGTTAAACTCCGTCGTAGCGTAAAACTGAGGCGCTTTTTAATCGCACAGGGAGAGAACACGGAACTGTATTCCGACGCGGAAGTATTGCCGTAACACACGCTTGGCTGATCGCAGTTTGAAGCGGGCGTATGCAGTGATAACCGAACGAGTAGCAGCGCATATCGTTATACAAATGAGCGCGTGTAGCCACTGCGGGCGTTCTTTTGTCGGTGGAATTCTTCGCCGTCCGAAGGGTGCGGGCGAGCCTCTGCATGCGACGCGTACGGGGAGGAATGATAAAGCGGCTGCAAAGAGGGAAATTGAGGCGACCTGATAGCGGAATAACAATGACCCATTTGACGTTCAGTGACGCGCATACTCCAAACTACCCGGCTCGTGTCGCGGCAGCTGTGAACGTTTGAATAACGACGCCTATTCTACCTGTCCCGATATAGGTTTTCAACGCCGATTGAAAAACACCTCTCAGTTCGATCGGTCCAGATTGAATCGGTGGCGCTGATTTCTGTCTGTTGGAGAAGCGAATAGCGTGCACTGGGCAAAGGGACACGTGAAAACAGACCATGCGCAGATAGGCACTTAATAAATAAGGAAGTTCAAACACTGTTGCGTGTACCGAATTATTGCATGCTTTACATTGAATAACTTAGTGATTCATGCAATTGACTAATTTATTGAGCGATTAAATCGGTGATCGACGTTTAACCTCACCGCGGCGTTCGCTGGGTCAAATAAGTATGGGAGCGGAAGATTCCGTATTCATTTTCGACCACCAGCACCGAGGTCTCTGTAGCCCGGTGGTTTCGCAGTATGCCTCCATCGGATCGGTGGCCGGCTCTTAACTCGCGAACTCTTTGTCCCGATTCTCAGTTTGTAATATTGTACAGCCTTCGTCAAAAGTTTAGAGCCCATGGGTTTTGATTTCGAGCCGCATCATGTGGGTCGCAGTGGATTCCCAGTGTTGCAGATTCCTGAAGATTAGAAATTTTTGACGTACGTACCGCTTCCAAGGAGAGGGTGTTCCGTAGATACAGAGGGAGACAGATCCCATGGGCTCTGAACTTATGGCAAAGACTGTACGTTAACACCTGATATTGAGTGGCTTTGCGCCCAGTCGCAGTTCTGCAGTTCCCAGAGGGCAGCACAGATGTGGCGCGTATGCGCAGTTATCTGCGGGCAGCCCAACTCGTTTTGCCGCTTTGTTTAGTCTGCGTACCAATTTTACGTCCACTGGTCCATAACTTAACTGCAGCAGGGAGGCCATTGACAAAAATATCTCTCGATGTCTTTTAAATCGATGACCCGATCAGTAGCATCGCGAGAGGACCTTGCTTGTGGCAGTATCGCGATTCATGTCCTTTTCTTCGCTTATTGCACGGAATAGGATTGTACGTGCGCTGTTGAATTACCCAACCACGTGCTTCGGCGATGGCCGGGTGGGAGAGAGAAAACGACTGAAGTAAAAAAAAAAAAAGATAAAGGTGCTTTTACGGCGTCAGCACTCTCACTACCTTGTCTGTGGCTTCTGCTTTCTTCCCTCTCTCCCCCTCGTAGGTGCGCTATGTGCGAGCAAATCCGGTTGTCCTTGCGCAAGTTCCCCACGCGGGGGATAGCAGCCTCGGAAAAAAAGTTAACTAGCTCATATCTCAGCGCCACGCCACCGCGGTTCTGCGGAGAATTCTAGATGAGAGGAGTCCGCACACTTCATCTACTGCCCGCTGCGCGCGTCTCCTGAACGAAGGCTTCGAAACAAGCATTCGCGCGGTGCCTGTGCGCCTCTTTTCAAGTTATTTTTTTTTATATGTACAGTATCCTTTCGAGTTGGCGTTTACGTCAGCAACATGATAAGAAGTAGACAGCAGATGAAAAAAAAAAGAAACGAAAAGAGCACAATGGGTGCGGAGAGGAAAATAACGTTTACGGCGCGGCAGGAACACACGAGTAATAAAAACGAACAGTGCGACTTGTGTAGTGAATGTATTCTTTTTGATTCTCTTCCATTCCATCCTTATGGGCCACGTGTTGCAGCGATAACGTGGGCGTGGCGTCGTTCGTGGGAAAAGAATCTGAATGGAATTCTTACATTACCCTTGTCCTAAAACCTGCGTGCAGGTGGCAGTTCCGCAAAAGCTGCTTCGTACGTCCGAACGATCTTGTAAGCGCCTGGAACGCGAAGGTTATTGTTAAGCTTTGGGAAAGGCCATCACCACTGACGAGTTAGACGCACGCTGGCCATGGATGATCGCCGTCGTCTTGTACACGCAAACGGCGTAGTAGAGAGCGGTGAGAAAGAAAATCATTATTTTGATTGTTACAGAGTGGAGTGTATTTAACAAACAGCGCAGCGGCGATTGTCAGGCGTCGCCAGCGTTCGTTGCTCCTTTGCCGTGCTAAGCAGACGAGGTTTCAGGGCGGGTCTGTCGAAAAGCGCGCCGCAGGTGTGGCCTCGCCTGCTGAGTCTGCTGCAGTGCTGTTTCGTCTGTGTCATGCGCCACCCCTTATGCGCAGTGCCAGTGTCCCCTCCTAATGAAGTTATCTATAAACTTCGTTCCACAATGGCGCCATTGTTCGGGGGAACGCTGTGCCGCTGCTTGTCTTTTGCGACGAAGCGAGGCGACGTCGAAGGGCGTTGGCTGCTATAATAAAGCGGCCGTTGAATGGACGGCCGACCTGTCCGCGCGCCGCCTTCGCTTTGCTTGTATTCCTTTAGCCGGGGAGGAATTTGTGGCGCGCGGCAGCCTTTTCGGCTCCGAGGCACCAACCTTGCTGGAGGAGGGGGTTCCGTTTAAACGTGTGTGCACTGCTTGCAAGCCGTTTCAAGGTTCGCCTCTTGCCCCACATCGCTTCTATGGCCGGCCGTACTATATAGCGCACGTGGTGAGGCGTTACGAGCTGTGCTCTATGTTTCTCGTCGGCTCTTAAGTCATCAAGGTCCGTGCCGTTAAAGAGGAGCTGCCTGTTTGTGCGGCGGTTCTCGTTACAGTCACGCCGTGAGTTCCTATATCGGCGTAGCAATCTATAGTATGGTCCGCCCAATGCCGTCTGTGCCCGGCGGACGTGGGCGGATATGGCTGGTACTTGAGAAGTCCGGCCGTCCGTCTAGGGCCTGGCTGATTGAAAGCCATGTCTAATGCCAGCGCGCTGCGCTTGCGGCGATGCTCTGGTGCGTGTTTGCACATGGGCGAGAGGCGCAATGACGTGTCATATTAAATAGCAAAATATCTCCGCGACAGTACTTACTTGCGTCAGAAGGCCGAACTGATTTTCGGATCAGCTGTGTGAAGTGGAACATGCGCTCGAGCAAGGGTGTTTCGCGGCCCACGAGTGGGTATTTGAAAATCGTGACTGCTTGGAGCTTTTGTCTCTGGTCGCCATCAGTGAACACGGATGTTTTGTAGCTAAACTGCCATCAGGGGTTCCCTATCTACCCGCGCGGCTTTCTTTTCCCCTGCTCAGGAAGCGTCCGAAGGCTGTTGTCTTCAATTAATGGTAAGGGCGAGTATATACACTATTAGTGCGTCACGTGGTGTTCCAAATACCTGCGTCCATTTCGTGGTTGCTGTCGTGGCTATGAGGTTTGTGGCGGACAGAAGGGAACTTGCATCACAATGAAAGGACTGGAGGTGACCGATTCATTCGGCTCTTTTGACATCGTTGATTCTGTAATGATGCTCCTCGGTGTGCGAGAGGCAGCAGGCTTACGAATGGACTACAAATGTATTTCACGTGTGACGAAGTTAAGTATCCATCCTTCGCCACGTCCGGACCCGCGGCCATCCCGCACTAAAAGAGCTCTTGACAACACCGCCGCCTCGACTTTCCTGGTGGACAGGGATTCCGAGACCTCCAATACGGTCTTCGAGCGGGGCTTCTCTAATGCGGGCGGCCGTACCGGAGGTCGTGTATCGGACGGGAAGAAAACACGCGATCGTTTGGTCCTTCAAGGTCTCCGCTAATGGTGTATTTATGGCGGTGGCTGGCTTAGCAGGAAGTGTTCCGGCCGCTAACGGTATTCAACGGAAGCCACCGCTGCTGCCGCATCCACGGTTGCGACTTCCGCGCCTTCGCCACATTAGGCCTCGCTGGACGTCGGGATTTGCATTAATTAGTGGTTCCAAGGTCGATGTTATGTGCCCATCGTGCGAAAGACTGTCTGTGGAAGCGGATGGAACACTTCGGAGTATTATACTCTAGCCCTTCGCTGCAGCTTACTCTACAAGGACGCTCTAAACAGGCCCGGAAGGAAATAATATTTTCAGTGCAGCATGCATGCTCTGAAGTGATTAATTCATCATATCTGATAAGATAGCATTTTCCCTTGACGACGCGCTATGGTGGAGCATATACTAGAAGATCGCACGGCACTCAGTGATAATTTCACGAATGATTGCGATGAGCTTATTGCGAGTTCAAATAAAAAGGGCAAGTGAAACAAAAAAGAAAGCATAACCCAATTATTTTCATTATGTATGAAAATTAAATTATCGGTATCTTAAAAAATTCCAGCGGAAGTCGCAATATACAAGGATCAGGAAATACGGGCTGGCATCCCCTCGCAACTCAGAGCAGCCGGCAGCTGGTTTGCGTAGAGGTCGTGGATTCGACTTGTTGGCAGGTGGTCGAAATTCCCGGAGTCCTCCACTACGGCGTCTCTCATAGCCTGAGTAGGTTTGGGACGTTAAACCTCAGAAACCAAACCTAGCCCATTTCAGCTGTCGTAAGATTGGAAGATCACGCGACTAAGATCACGTTTTGCACTTCTGAGATCTTCAGTTTGACCGCCCACCCCTTCGTAATTAACATTTTGTGCGCGAAAAAATAAAAAAACAAAAACGCCTCTCATTCCTATAGATTACTCCTCGTTCCTTGCATGCGGTATATTATATCAGGCACGTGCAATGCAAGGTGCTCCGATTAAGTGGAAGAAAAAGAACGGGACTTACCGCAACCCGATGTCAGAGTCGCCACCAACACCTCTTCCCGAAGCGGAAAAGAAGAAGCCGCCGAAAGGAGCTGCCCTTCACTGGAGCGGAGCCGATGAGACTCCGTCCGCTGCTGAAGTTGGTCAAGAGTGAGACTTCGCTGTGGCGCGCGTGCACTCTCCCGGGCAGCGACGACGCACACGCAAACCTGCAGCGGCGGGACACGGTAAGCTCGACACGTCTGGGACGGTCCTGGCACCAAGTGGGTCAGAGCTGGCAACGACTGCCCGCTAAACTGGCTCGCCGACGCTCCAAGCCACGCGCCGCCGTACGAGCTCTCTCCGACGTCCCTTTCAGTGGACGAGAAAGGAAGCCGGTTTTCGCCCTCTGCACTGGGTGAGCAAACCGTGCTGGCGAGCAACAGATGGCGAGGAGGAGCTGTGTTGCTTTCGCTATCCCCTTTCCTGCACCCTTCTGCTGTGTCTCCGGAGGACTGTTCAACTGCGGCGGGAGTGCCCTGTAGAGTCCGTCAACAAACCGCAATCCGGATGGATATACGCGATGGACAAGTCGATGCTCCTGCTTACACTCCAAGCTTCGCCGTGTGTAGATTTGGCACTGTCTGCAGTATCTTGTCGAGTGCCCCTCCACCGAGGGCGCAATGGTGTGTTTTCTTGAGTGTTGGCGTTGGCCTCGAAAATAGATGCTGGATCTGGTTAAGGATACCTTCTCCCCGTCGTCGTGCTCCTGAATGGCTTTCGGGCAGTGTGAAGCGAGTCAGCCTCTTGGCGACTGCCCTGTTGTGCTTGTCGGAGACAGCTCCACTTCTTCGTCGGCTTTCGGCCGCCTTGTCTTGGGAGGCTCGTAGTCGTCGTCCGCTTCTTCGGTGGCGTTTTGGCGCCCCTGGGGTGAAGCCGACTGACTACGCACTGAGTGAGGCAGGGGGCGGGTGTATATAAAGAAGCGGGCCACAAGGGTGTGAGGAGGAAAACCCTTTGCGGTAACTCCGCAGCACGTGGTCTTGCGTTTCTCCTCGAGCTTGTTTTGTTTCTGGCGACATTCCGAGCGTCCGCTGTAGGGAAAAGAGTTGAGCTGAGAAATGGAACGAGTGACGGCGTTGTGTGGGATGACACGTGTGACGAAAAAGTGTGCGACGGAACGCACCGGCTAGAAACGGAGAGACAAAAGGAGAGCGCTAGACATGCCTCGGAGAGATGAGACGTCCTTCCTGGAAGGGGTGTCTGAGGAAGAATGTATGGCAGCTCTTCGTGACCACAGTGGGAGCTTGAATACAAACGAAAGCTAAGAGAGAAAATTAACAGGCCGCGCAGAGACGAACATTTGCTGTACGGCACGCAACGAAAATAAGCGATAGGCGATTGCTGCATTGTGCTGTCCAAGGTGGAATCGGTACCGTGATTCTAGCCCCTCCTTTATGTTCAGTCTAAACACCTCATTGTTAAATCCGTCAAGAGAGGTCATCACTCCATCACTGTTGTCGTCAGATTCCAATTGTTTTGTTTTATAGAAGTCGTGACTCTGACTCTTGAACCACTTTAACCATTTGAACGGATGATGGGGGCACATAGACCTTACGTGCTGACGTGATACATTGAACGCACGTTCAAAATGCAGTGCGGCATTGAGAGTTGAGGCTTCTGTACGAGGCTTAAAGAAAACATTGATTGAAGGTTTTTGCAATTATTGAGATGTTAACGGTAAATTACTTTGGTTTTGTTTCCTTCAGGTTTTGGTCCCACTTTGTCTTTTCCCGCTTGCTTTGGAAGCAGCATAATCTGGAATGAAATACCTAATAAGCGAGATTACCAATTTCTTGCGTTACAACAATGTTAAGAGAAAAAGGAGCGGTTACAAGTTATTTTCTGGCGAAAATAACATAGTATGTATGTATCTTGCGGCAGTGGCGTGTTTTGACGCCTATATTGTTTTAGCATTAGCGAGCACAGTGTGTCCCTGAGCATGACGCTGAAGCTGAATGCCACTATTAATTTCGGTTTGCGTCAGACAAAGGGGCACCTGAGCTCGTAGGAAGCCTCGGAACTTTTCGTTTATCGCACAAGTCGAACTGTAGCGATGAGAGAGAGAGAGAGAGATAAACAACTTTATTTGCCCCAGATGTCGTGAATTAGGGCAGGTGGGTCCTGTGTGGCCCCAGGTGGGAGCGACATCCTTGGCCTACGAAAGAAGTGCAAGCTATGTGTTCTTGTCTGGCTTGGTGAGGAGGTGGTCCCAGCTTTCCGCAGAGGGAGCTGGCAGGAGGGCCCTTGTGGACGAGTTATTTTCGCATCCCCAGACGAATACTGCGCTAGTTCTGACGAAGACATGAAGATTGTGCTTGGAAGCATTGAGTGGGGCGAAGAGGACGAGGTTTCGCCACCTCTGCCTGTTCCCACTGCAAGCAAGCGAAAATAGATTGCAATCAAGCAAGCCTTATTTAAGAAAAAAAAAAAAACAAAACCAAGAAACTCGATGAATGGTTACGTGATATAGCCAGCCATCGGGACGTGTGGAAATTCATGGCGACGATTCCGACCAATCATAGTGCGTTTGGGTGGCGGAGTATATCGGAAAGAAGTACTACGCTTATTGGATTCATGCTGTATTCATGGCTGAAGTGGATGGTTGGACAGATCCTATCCCGCCTGATTAATGCACCCTATGTAGTTAGCGGGACACGCTGTCTCACTTTTTTCTTTTTTTGCGTGCTAGCAATTTTCATTAACGCTTGTTTTGTTTTGCTTAAAATTCTCCGAGAAAGTTTCTGGGGAGGGAAAGAAGTGATTTAATTCGTTTATCTCGTTGCTGCCATTAATGTGTTAATGCGTAGTCATTTTCGCAGGATGTGATGAAGACTTAGGGACATGTATACGTGATATCTCGTCCAATTGTCTTGACTCTTGCTTTAATGTATTTCCCGCGCCTCTCTGTTTTAATAGCATGATCTGTTCGACCTGGTCCAACAGAAATTCATATTTGTACTCAACATGCAGTGCTTCAGAGGAACGGTAAGGAAGCGGATGTGGCCTCACAGGTACAATTCTGTGTCCCAAAGGATCTCCGCATGCACAGGGGCGGTGAAACAAGGGCCTGTTCTCGCGAGAGACGGGCTACAAAGGGAAAACAGCGGCGCGGCAGGCAGCTCGCATCCTGGTGGCAGCTGCACAATGCTTTCCGGAAGGATGCGCGGATGGAAAGAACGGCGGCCGCTCCTGCATTCCGCCCGCGCCGCTTGCTGCACGAGCGTATTGGAAACAAACCACGCTCGTTTCCTCCCTTTCGCGAATTCCCCTTGTTTTTGAGAATGCGTCTTTGCAATGGACGAGAGCCCTTCCTGTCTGAATAAATCAGTTTTTATTTTTTTTTTTTTTGTCCGCCCGGCGATGAGTTACGAAATGGCTTGAAATGGGCCGTCCACTTGAAAATTCAGAGTGGTCTTTTGGACTTCGCTAATTATTCGTACTTTTTCGGAGAAAAGTACTTGAAAAGAGCTCCATGTTAAGAGCCTATTTGTGTGGCACGTTGCAGGCATCCTGAATGGCGTAGGCTTTTGTCCTGCGGGAGCTTCTCGAGCTGAACTAGACGTGTGCAGCGTAGAAAGTGCGTTGTAATCGTCCTCCCTAATTTGTTACCGACTTGGCCAAGCTCCTCTTAGCGTCTGAAGCCTACACCAACCGGCCCGGCTCCTTACTCATATGTTTCGTGGCAGTGTATGCAGGTCTGTTCAGTGTTGTGCCGAGGAACTGGCAGCTGCACATTATCAGTATAGTTTCGTTATTCTTGCCAGGTACAATGTGTCTTTATTTGATCGCATCGTGCTGTGCAGTCGTAGACGGCGCGGCTAGTTATGTCGTGTGGCGTTGGCGCGTTTTTCAGCAGTAGCCGCGCGGTATTTATTCTATAACTTCTTTATGGATAGATTTATGTACTAAAAGGTCGTCCCCTTTGAAACGGGGTATTTCTTTTCCTCGTATATCTTCGATCTTGTTATAAATCTCTCAACTGTTTTGTCATTGCAATCATTAAATTTTTATTTCTACAGTTGTCATATCTCTGCTTTCCAGCCACCAATCTTCTAGTCGCCTTTTGCTAACTTGCACCGCAGATTTATTTACCTGACCACTGGTCTCTCTGAAGCCTAAGGTCTCAGGGAGCTTCTGACTAAAACAGCGCCAACACGAGACAAAGGAGATAGGGGGGGCATGTCCCCTCTCCTTCGTCTCGTGTTAGCGCTGTCTTTAGCCACAAGATCGTGCACCAACCAGCCCAACTTTCCACCCTGTGTCAGCGGGAGTGTCCGCGGCTGCATCAACTTCTGGATGGATACCATCGCATTCGTGTATAAGATGCATCTGTTCCTACGGATTTCTCTATTTTCGTGCCCCTGGCCGAGCCTACTTGTATCATATCGCACGTCGCGTTCCTCACAACTCCCCACTAATGACTTATGTTCCGAAGTCCCTGTTTCAGACATCATCAGGTTGACATTTAGCGCGTATCCGTTTCAGCGTATCGTGAAATTGCAGTGAACGCGCGGCCGCCTTCACCTCTTTTGCTGGTATCCTGCCTGAGGCGTTGTACTCGGCCAGGTGCCAGTGAATGACACGCAGCTAAGGTGGACGTAAAACGGGAGAAGTGGATGTAAAATAATTGATTTTTTTTTTAAATGTTCGAGCTATTCATGTTTTGAAGCTACTCTAGCCAACTCGAGCCTTCAGCGTCAGTGTCGGTGGGTGACTGAGAGAGCGCCAACTCGGGCCTCTCCTTTCATGTCGGACGTTAGAATCAGCCTGCAATGATATTTGAATACACGTTACCCCTATGCCACGGGCAGGAGCTGCCAACTCGGGCCGCTACTTTCATATGGTGCCTTTAAGGACTGTATAGACACCAAATTGTGGTGACATTTTTCTCCTTGTTAATGATGCGTAGGTCATTCCTGTACGTCGATTCCTACGCAGTTTTCGCCTACGACCGCAAAGTAATTTATAATGAATTTTCTTTTCTCGCCAGTTTCGGTTTCAGCGGCCAAGAGATGGCTGTGACTCCACAATAAAGTCTTGGCGCGCAGCATGAAAAGCAGCGATATAAAGGCAGATTCTTCACTCGTAGTGATTCCTGTTCTTGAGGTAGACTGGCTTTATCATTGTAGCGAAATCAAACGTCACAGGAACGATTATATCGCTGTTTTTTCATCCCATCACGTGATCAAGACTTGAGTTTGACGTCACAGCCATCGCTCGGCTGTTGAAACCGAAACAGGTGAGAAAAGAAATTTGATTATAAATCATTCAACAGTCGTAGACGAATATGACGTGAAGATCGTGTACAGTAGGCATCAGTACAAAGGATGAAACACGAACCCAAAAATTAGGTGTCTATAGTCCTTTAACGTTATCGCGTTAAAAATATTTCTGCGGAGGTGGAGAAAGATTTTCTAACGCCCCGTTCACCGAAAATCCGGCGTCGGCGGCCGTCCACCGGCGTTGGCATTGTGAGCGAAACATCATGGCGCTGGCAGACGGTATACCTGGCAGCTGACATCGCCCAACATTGACTGGACGTAGCGTTGCCTGACATTACGTTTGGTAGGAGCTGTCAACTCGGTCCTCTCCTTCTTCATGGGAGGGGGTATCAGAATCAGCCTGCCTTGCATTCACGTTACCTCTAGGCCACGCAGGCCGGCTCGGTTAGAACGGGGCTGTGGGCTGGTAGCTTACGCTATCGCGCCATACCCTTTTAGTTACACGACAGTACGATATTTCGTGACATTGCTGTCACTTGTCCGGCAGCAAAATATGCATTTATTGATGATATATTGGGATAAGAAGTTGGACAGGTTTTTCTCTTTGCCCGCCGGTTGAGAGTTCCTTGGATTGCCAGAAGATCAAATCAGTCGATATTGTCGACCATAAACCCTAACTGCTCATTGGAGGGTCAAATTCTAAAGTTAAACCTAAGCTACTTTGGTCATCTGATGAGAAGAGAGGAGTCGCTGGAGAAAGATTTGATGTTGGGAAAGGTTGAAGGTCACCGGAGAAGGGGTAGGCAGCGAACGCGATGGTTAGATGGCATCCTCGAGGCACTGCAGATGGTTATGTGATGTTAAGAAGATAGTGAGAGACCGGAAAGCGTGGCGTGACACGGTCCATAGGGTCACAAAGAGTCGGACACGACTGAACTGAACTGAATTCAAACAGTTCAGCCCAACTACGTCGGCTTTTGCGTCGTGCCGTCGTCAGTATAGTTTCGCTTGCCATGGATCCACTCTCTGAATCCGGCAATTCAGTGGTCTCAACCCCACAGATCGTGGATGGCTTTTGCGGGCTGAAGCAGCGCAGGTGCGCGGCGAAACATGATCTTTCGAAGAGCGCTTCGCCGTTTCAGCTGCACGTCGAAAAGGAAACTATGCGAGCACGCCTCCTTGCCCCGTCCCATTTAGGTTTCCTTTTGGCCGCCGTCTCCACGTGATAAAAGCATGCTATTATGTTAGAGATAAAACCTGCTACTCGATTCAAGCATGCAGCGTAATTAAGATTTGTCAGCCTCCGAGATTCATTGCGCGTCACGTGAATCATAGTTGCGACTTCGGTCGTTTCGGTTGTAGCGGCGATACCTGCATCTCTATTCTTGCTCTTTTATACCTTACTGGAACTTTGTTTTCAGTAAGAGTGTTCTCTTTGTGATCAGGAACTGGTATTCTATCGATGGAAGCCCACTTCACTTTTCTGTTCAGTGGCCCTTTAAGTGTCCACAATAATGTGGCGCCCTACACTCATAGGGGTAGATATGGGAATAATGTGGCGGGCAAAAGAAGCTTCCGCTTCCATCCATGTTTAACCGGAGCTAAACCACAGTTAACTTTTTTTTTTTTTTTCGTAGAAAACTGTCGTGAGAGAAGGAGGGAGAGTCTGGGTTGTTACTTCCGTGGACGTGGAAGCTTTATTGCTGGGGGAAGCATTTCTGCGAAAGGCATACAGCGAAATACGTTGTCTTCGTTTGTGTGACACTGCGCCGACAGAAACAGTCGGCCGACAGTCGGTGTCGGCGCCGCGTCGCTCGCAAGACGGCTGTCGGCCGACGGTCGCCCAACTCCCATGTCACACTAGCGAGACAACGAGCGAAACCTCCCACCGACTAGGCCTTCTCGTTCTCACTCTCTTCTCGTGTCAATATACCATTCTTTTTTTTTAATCCTTTTATTTTTTCTGCCATGCGAAATTCTTACTCCCGTTTTTATTTTGCTTGGTTTATTCTCATAAAATTAAGGGACGCTTTATTTTTAATTCTATTTCATAAATTCCACCATACCAAAACAAGCGCCTCACCAGTCGTGATTATGGGCCGAGATTGAATACTGCCCAGTATTTTACGGCTGTGGTTGCCGGATCAGAACGGCAGTGTTCGAAAAATAAAAGCTGTCCACTACGAATAAGAGACAGTACATATTAAAAAGCCAAAAAAAAAAAAAAAAAACTCTACTCGTGGGATCAAACTTAGGACCTCCTGTTTGATAGCCAGCTGCGCTAACTACTGCACCACAAAGGTTAGGCCCAACCAGTGCTTTCAGAGGTTGAGATATGGTTTTAGCAGATATGGTGTCTGAAAGTTTCGAAGGCAGTAGGAGCGTTTACCGCTCAATTAACTGTCCAACTTGCTTAGAGTAAACTGCAGATAGTTTGAATCATGCCGTGTAGTGCAGTAACAGGTAAAACCTTAGGCGGATTTCAGAAGGCGGGACCATGGCTGCTGTTGGTTCTGTTGTAAAGTTGAAACGCAAGTTCTGCGCTTTTTTGTGCACACAATTTCTGAAACACATTGAATTATGGAACAAAAATTCATTGTGCGATGAACGTATACCGTTGAAATTGGCTTGCGAAGTAGCGACGTAGCGACTAGAAGTTATGACCGTAAACACAACGATCGAAGTGCGCAGGAGGATTGGCAGCTCTAGGCTGGCTTCAGGAAAATAATCGCTTCTTTCGATAATTTCTTTGTCACTATGTTCATTTTGCACTATTCTGTGCAGTTCGGAAACGCAGAAAGATTGCTCACGGTCCCGACGCGCGCCGCGAATTATGCGCCCCGAATTCACTCGCCCCGAAAGGAAAACGCGGCCATTGATATTCCACACGCATTCGGCGGCCCCGAGTATTTTGGCGGCACACGCTCGCGTTTTGGTCAGGGATTATGCATTGATTCTACTTTTTTACGTATCGTCGACGTGGTGTACTGAGTCGGCTTTGCGTTTGGATAAAGTTTTTGCTCGGAGGCCGATCTCGGGAAGACCCGGTCACCGACAGTCGGCAGACTGGTTTTGTCGGTGTCCCCGGCCTCAAAGCCTGTCACACTGGGAAGACATTTGGTTTTCGGTTGTGTTGATGTCGTCGTCGACCTAGTGTGACAGCTTGATCGGCCGCAGACACAGTCGGCCGACGAGTTGGCCGACCGTCGGCGTCGTTTCCTGCTAGTGTGGCCCTTAACAGGAGCCGAGGAAAGAACATTTCTTTCGTATCTCAGCAAAACTTCCTTGCTTTCCACCTCTCTGCGGGGGATTCGAATGTATGGGAAAACGGGAGCAACTTTACTGTCGCCTGCGTTCCTGCAAGGCGCATATACACCCAACTGAGCTTCAGCGTCTCCTGGAGCCTCAAGGGGAGTACATCCAGTCGAGGTTAATCAGCGTCTCTGCATATTTTCGCTACATTACTGGGACTTCAAAGGGCTTACACCCAAGTGAGGTTTATAGTTCTGACAAACCGGCTTATAAGCTAGGCTGTTGGCGAGGCAAGCTCTTCGAGCTTCGTCTTGCACACAGTGTATATGATACTTGGCAGTCTCCTTGCTTACTTTTCCGCGAAAAAGAACAAAAAAAAAAAACAGTGTTTTCAAAATAGATCATCGCTCGCTAAACTTTTACGAAACGAAGAAAAATAAAATGGAGGAAACTGCGCTTGCGAGAATGTTCGGGAGCTACCTTGTCTCAAACTTTGAGACTCGCCACATGTAACCTGTCAGTTTGTGCAAATGTCTGATAAAAGTCCAGGTTTCTGGGACATTCTTTTGATTGCGAGTCAACTGTATGATATTGTAGAATACCGTTTCACACATGTTGATGACAATGGTCTGAGCTGCCGGTGCGCAACGAAAATTCGCTTTTAGAGTTCTTTCTTCCAATGCCCACGCCGACTACCATAGAAAACGAACGTGGTTGCGTTCTTGAAAATAATTCTTTCGTAACTGTGGAATGTTGTAATTTCTTGCAACGCATTGCCAGAAACGGTGCCAATTTCCGACGCGTCGCAAAATATTTTGCTTACGAAGATTTTCCTGCGCTCAGAACGGCGCGTTTTTGAAATGTATAGCAGAAACCTAGATGCCTATCGAGGCAAAATCTGCGGATATATTGATTGTTCTTGTGATGTTATAAAATATCTGAAAAAAAAAAGTAATCAATATTCGAAAGTTCTTTCTCAGAAAACGTCTAAAGTGTCCGTGTAATAGCCAGGTAGGGCAGTTCGCAATGTCAACTTTACTACCGCATGCATACGGCTAAGGCAGGAGGTGGGAAAATAAAGCGTATAAAGGAAACCCGAGGCCACTGCGAAAGCTCACAACAGTATTCGCTAACGCCTTTTCCCGAGACGTAGCACTCAGCGACGCGTGACTGAACCGTTCGCATTCGACTTGTGTAACGCGGCATATTTTTTTTATTTGCGTCTTTTTTTGTTCGATGTCGGGGAAGCGCTCTGTGTACGGTGTGCGTGTAAGCGGGCAGGGGGTCTTTGACTTCTGTGAAGGAAGTCAAATACCCTCGGCTCTATACGGTCAGTTTCTTCAGTCCCTTCGAAATGCGGCTGGGGTCGCCGCTGCACCGTTATTCGATTTGTCGCCGGACGGGTTTTGTGCGTTCACGTAATACTCGTCGCGTGAGGGGAGAGAAGCGGCAAAGGAACGACGAGAAAGACATCGCAGGTCGCGAGACCAGCCGCATCTATTGTTCATGTACACGGACGGACGGACGGACAAGTGAATGGACAGCGTATATATATTCTGTACGTGTTATCGGCTGCCGCTATTGTACGCCCGCAGCGTCGTCTACAACATAGTCTTCTTGCAAGGGCCCGACGTCAGATGCAATTCGCTAGGGAAAGCAAGGAGTTGCGTGATTGTCCCCGCTACGCGGAATATGCGATGCAGAGTGGCGTTCTCGGCGCTGGGGTCCACGAGGGTATAGCAAGGTCTTCATCGACGCTTATCTTCTCGCTTAGAGTTATTATGGAGCCTCGTACACTTTAAACTGCGAACGACTAGGCTTCAAGCGACAAGTCTTTCCCCGCTAGGGCCAAGGGCTGAACGGCCTTTAAGGCTGAATAAGACGTTTTAAAGATTTTGCAAGGCCTTTTAGACCTTAACATTTCACGCATGGTGGTACCCGTTGACTCTTAATGGTTGATAAATATTACGGCAGGAATGTGATAATATTGTGAACCCGCCTGTTACTTAAGCATGCGCCTTTTTTAACGATACGTGGCCCTGTAAGTGAGAAGTGTTTATATTTCCCTAATTTGTTCGAAGTTTATGAAGACCGATAAAGTGTTGCAGACCCTGAATGGCCAGTGAAAAGGGTCTTATGAAACTGCGATGAGGAGCGCTTATGTAAGATATACCGCGGCTGAATGCCTCGATTGCGGTCGCTTCGCTACCGGCTCTCTTGCCGAGCAGCATTCGCCCTGTAGGGAGCTCCATGCGCCAGCGGCGTTCCGATAGCGCATACCGGGTGTATATGGCATAATGACACGAGACAGAGAAAGAGAGAGTGTTTGAGAACGAGGGAGAAAATGTATGTGCGCTGCGTGTCGACCGCGTGCGCGATTCCGATCGCGCCTGGAAGCGGTACAACCAGAACGTGCCTAGTTCCTTCCCTTTCTCCCACATCCGATGCCTTTCGGTGATAGGACAGGGAGAGAGTGCGTGCGCACGCTGCATCTATCAGCCCAGACCTGTTAAGCGGACGCCGCGCACGCGCGCCAAGCCGCGATTTGCATAGCGGATCGTCTCTCCTTTAGCTCCGTCGCATGCTCGGCAGGTGCATGTATAGCGCATGCGTGGATCGGTGGTGACTACGGCCATTTCTTGGGGCTGCTATGCGCCCGTATGTATGTGGACGCGTTGCGTGGCGCGCGTCTCGAAGAGGACACGAATTGCCAGTTTAGACACGTGCGCCAGTTTTTGCCTCGGCGGCTTGATTGGCTGTGATGTCTTTTTACACTGCACAAGAGAGGTGGACTTATCGCCATTAAGGGTTGCCAGCTCGGTTACACCGAAAGGTTTCGTCTTAAGCCGACATCGGCCATTCGTTCAGGATCTTCACTCGTGAAACCATATTGTTACTTGGCGGCAAGCGATGACAACAGGAGAACAGAGGACAGAGAGAAGATGCTCGATGGTCGTGAGATGACGTTTAATTAATCTGTGTGAGGGCCTAGCGAGCGCGCTCCTGCCCGCGCCACTGCCCTCTTCTTCCTCCTTCGTCCGTAACATGACCCGGGGCCACCGAGCGATCGTCCCGATCGTAGACGAGGAAGTTTACCGATGATGATTGCATGGCATGATGATGGGCGTGTCTGGATGCTTGAAGAAGAGGAAGAAGTAAGAATAGAACGGCTTGCCGGTACGATGTCTGATGCGTGGGTGATCCGCCTCCCCTGAAACTGTCAACCATCCGTCACCAGAGGCCATGGGATCGATGGCTCGAGGTCACGTCGGGCAGCTTGGGCGGGGTTTGCGTGTTCGTGTCCATCGGTTCATTCGGGTCTTTCGGGTCCTTCGTCTCGGTTCTGATTAGTCTGTCTGTTCTCCTTGTCTTCAGGTCCGGGCTGCGGGCTGGGCGGTGGTAGTTGGTCAGGTCTGGGCTTGAAGGGCTGGGGCGAAGCTGCTCGGCGACGTCCCTGGGCCCTCAGGCAATGGTCCCGGCTTACAGATGGCGTCGATGCTTCAAGGCGAGGATGGGGATGACGTACCCAGCACTTCCACCAAATGTTACGTGGCGGCAAGCGATGACAACAGGAGAACAGAGGACAGAAGATGCTCGATGGTCGTGAGATGACGTTTAATGAATCTGTGTGCGGGCCAAGCGCGCGCCACTGCCCTCTTCTTCCTCCTTCGTCCGTAACATGACCCGTATATCGTTTTTTTGCTTTATTTTATTTGAGAAGTTGGCAGGATGTGAGCTCTGTCGCAGGATCGTGTGGCAGAAGGGGTCTGGCAGTGCACCGGGAATGTAAGAAGGGAACCTGCCCTCACTCTTCACATAATTCGGTCCCTGGGCTTGCTGTAAGAGCCGAATTGCAGGACCTAAAGGCAAATCTTCTCGCCTGGGAACTTCCTAAGGCGTCAATGTTAGATTTTGTCTTCCTTAACTTATTTCCCCCATTGTACACACGTATGCATATTTCCATGTGTGCATATTTCCAGCTGGCAGAAGCTGTATGCATGCTTGCTAAGTTTACGACGCTCGCACAACGCTGTTGGTCTTCTTTTCTACTGCATGCGTTAGCTTTATGCAGTATGGGTGACCGTACCAACCTCAAACCGTATTGCGTATCGCACCACACCTCGCGATCACAAGAAACTGCGCATATGCTGGCTGTCTCAAAGCGGTAAGATGTGTTGTCGGCCTAGTTGGTGCAGTACTTCAGACATCTTATAGTAGCGCGAACAAAAACACACAAGACAGGGTACAGGACGAGCGCTAACTGCCAACTGTTTATTGGAAGGAAAGAGGAACGTATATTACGAAAGCGGTACGAATTGAGAAGGCGTGTAACCATCCGACAGTGATGTCCCGCTGTTGGTACTGAGCTCAAGACTCTCTGCGAGGAGGCCGTAGTCGTTTCGGCCGGAATGTGGTACTGTGCAGGATTTCGACGACGCGAGCTTCGCCATGGAACAGCTGAACACAAGGCAGGGAGGGAACTGTGGTCACTGGTTGGGGGCGACTCCACGATGTTCTTTTATTTTGGGCAAAATACGTGTCGGTTCCACTTCAAGCCGGGTGCTCGTCTAGCAGTGGTTCGGGGTCTGACTGGAAGCGGACGCATCACTCTTTATTAAATGGAGCTGGCACGAAGGCCTGTTCATGGGAGAAGGGAGGGAGATCACAAGCGTCGGTGACATGGCCTGGAAGGTGTTTTCTTTCGATGTCGTGGTTCGTTTGTATTTGCGCGTTTTTAATCTAGTTTGCGTCCGCGATCTCTTTGTACACATCAACGAAAACGCCTGCAAATGTCGCTACAAAAACGGGCGAGTTCCTGTTTTCGGCTCACATTGTTTTTAATCTGAATTTAATCACTTATTTTACACGTCGTGCTTGCTCGTGTTTTTAACTTCTCTTGCATGCCTTCGAGGTCAGCGTAAAGCTCCTCCCGCATAGCTTGTCATTACCGAAAAACGGCTGAACTTAATTGCTAATCGCACCTCTCTTATCTCTCTGGCATCTGATGTGTTTTGTTTCTTAGCGCGCTTGTTTCACTGCCTGCCCTCATCTGTTGTTGTTCAGTTTTAATTGCTGACGTCGCTCTCCATCCAACGTTTTCGAGATGGTATCGAGGCCTCTTTCGTCGTCGGAACACGTCGCCTCCACGTAGGCGCAAGTTGAGCGATTCTGCTTCTGCCGTGTACATTTTAATGAGGCTGCATGCGTCGCCTGTCTGGTTGTTTTTATTAGTTTTGCTTTATGCTTCACTCTCGCTGGTCTGCACCCTGGCTGCTCTGAACGGGTCGCGTGGCATGACAGCGACGCTCCCAATCACTGCTCAGTGCAAAAAGGAGTCAAGAGATGGACGCCATTAGTCTGTCAGTGAAACAATGCCCGCAACCGCGTGCTAGCTTAGGTCTGCACGCTCGGACGACGTCGCTGGCGGTGATGCCGAGCGAAGCAGCAAGCGGAGGTAAGACGTTATAATGGCGGCGGGCTTGCTTCTTTTTCCCTCATGTATTTTATGAGCGGTGGGTGGTTGAAAGGAGGAAGGTAGAGTGGAGACACGCTGTATTGTTCGATTGCACCCACCCACCCCCACCCTTGTTTCTTTTCGGGGCACAGACGCGCGCTAATGACTGTCGCCATTTCTTTTTCTTCATTGACGCCATTCGCCGCGTGATATCGCGCCTGTCTTAGTGGATGGTTACCTGAACAGAACTGGCACTTTTGAGCTGTACAGCGCCTTACAGCGGGCCACTAACCTTTTGACAGTGGCTGGCTAGTGGTTCACTCGGTCCGTCAAAAGGTGTGCCCCTTCATTCTTCTGCGGTCGATGTACAGGAGACTCACCTCCTTCAACCGGGCTTACTTCCGACATTTACCGGCGCGCATTTTTAGCCAATAGCAGGGGACCTCGGTAGCGGTTCTTGCTTAATTCGTGGGTCCTTATGGAGTTATGGGTGCCTCCGCCCGAGGCAGATGAAGATGGGAAATGTGGCAGGGCCTTCGTTCGAAACAAATTCAACTTATTGCATGCGGCCCATTTATATAGGAATTGGCGATAAGGAATTAACAGGAACGTGTTTATGAAGGTGGTGTAATTTGATGGCGCCATTTACTGGCTGCAGTGTCTGTGGCGCCGGGTTTGTTTGCGTCACATCGATTATACAAGTGGGGTGATATCCATTTTCTGAAGAACAGCGCGACTTGGACAAGGACGGAAGGAAGACTACACGGACAGGCGCTCCACCCTTCGTTCTTTATTTCCATCTTAATGCCGACGCTGTGTGATAACAAATATGTTTTACACCGTGTTGATGACGTATGCGTACGATACTTCTTGCTTATCAATATTTGAGATTACGATTCGGGAGCTGGGACAGAGGAAGACATACTCCGGCTCTATTTAGTGCCTATTTTCATGTGCGTGCGGTCACTTTTTTTCTTCGTCTGTTTACGCAAATTCGAACACTTTTCTTCTCACCTCTGCCGATTGTACTGCTAGTTTTCTGAACCGCGCTTACGAAAGGTTTGCACCAGGTGCGGTTCGGAATAGGGCACTTTGTTCGAATCTTCGCAGTCGCGTAAATGTGGTTCATTTTTTTTTTCGATATTTCGTTTATTTTTATTGCTCTGGCCATATGCCGTACTCGTTTTCCAATACGCGACCTCGCGGCGCGTTTACATCGGAGGACGACGCGTTGAAAGTGGTTAGGTGAGGGAAAAGAACAGCCGTTCTCTCGCCTTCGCTCGTGCGTGGACAGTTGGCGAGTGGCGGCGGGTAGCGGAGACGACGGCTGCGTCCCGTTCGTGATCCCGTTCGCAGCGGTTGGAAGCGGTCTGCGCTTCGGGCGAGAAGAGCGAGACGATCGCTTGTGCTGCCGCTGTGTGACTTTCGATCTTGCCGCTTCGTGTTCGGACAGAGAGAGGGAGAAAGGAAGGAGGGGGACTGGTCGAGAGGAAAGGGAAATCGTGAAACGACTTGTCAATACATCGTTGGTCGTAATTGAGTCGGGTTTTCTGCGCGCCGTTCCACAGATCGGAATTGCTATTGCAAAGATCTATCTGTGCGCACTGTTTGCAGCATGTCTGCTGTTGGTTCAGGAATTTTTCATGCCAAGTAACGGCGCAGTTGATTTTCCCTCTGGATCTTACAAAACGCTTCCTCCGCTTGTTCATTCCACGGAATAATGTTCGAGACCCGTTTATTGGTAAGATCCGTGAGTGGACGGACCACCTTTGAGTACTCTGGCCCATATTCTCGGTAATAGTTGGAGAGACCGAGTACGCTGCCAAGTTCTTTCTTTGTTTTGGGTGCTTTCAGTCTTGTAATCGCACTCACCCTGTCTGGATCAGGAGAATGAGTGCCGCACCCAACAATGTGGCCCAAGTATTTGACTTTGGCCTGTGCAAACCTGTATTTTGATGTGTTTACTGTTAATCCTACACCTTTCAGCGTCTGGAGCACAGCCCGAAGATGTCTCATGTGGTCCTCCCACGTCGCCGAAAAAATTGCGACGTCATCGATGTTCGCCATTGCATACGAAGTGTGCTGCTTCAAAACCTCATTCATGGTTCTCTGAAAGGTCGCTGCCGAGTTTCGCAGCCCGTACGGCATTACTTTCCAAGCGTAAAGACCTTGTGGTGTGGCAAACGCGGTAAGCCTATGTGATTGCTCATCTAATGCAATCTGCCAGTATCCGCGTGTCATATCATAAACCGAGATGTACTTGGCACCTGCGACTTCATAAAGCATCTCCGTCATGTTTGCCATTGGAAAGCTGTCGGGTTCTGTGATCGCATTCAGCTTGCGAAAATCTATGCACATTCGCACTGAACCGTTCTTTTTGGCTACGCATACAATTGGGTGTGCATATGCGCTGTTTACTGGAGCCACGAAATCCCATTCTACAAGCTGTTCCACCTGACGCTCTATCTCTTTCCTAAACGCAAAAGGTACCTTGTAAAGGTGGGCCTTTTCTTGTTTGGCATTGGGAATCAGGACTATCTTGTGCGAGCCAATTGTACATCGACCTAGGCGGTCGGAAAAAACCTCGGAGGCCGCATGCAAAACCCCGTAGAGCTCCGTTCGTTGTTTGTCTGTCAAACTTTCTCTGGGTATCTCAAACTCTGGCGGCCGGTGCTCCATTCCGACACGTGGCGTCTCCTGCACCTCACCAGACTCTAGTCTGAATCGAACACTACAACCACGTTCTGGGTTCTTGCAACATACGACCGCAGCCTATTTGCGTGTACCCATCTGCGTCCTTCATCTGTCTCAATTATGTAATTATCATCTCCCTTCTTCTCTTTTACCACGGCCGGTCCCCCCCACTTAGGTTTTAATTTACCAACTTGCGCACTTTCCAGAATGATAGCTTTATCTCCAGGTTTGAACTCCTTCGGTCTCGCTCTCAGGTTATATTTGGCCGCGTAAGTTCTCTGAATGGCTTCCGCTCGTTCAATAACTCTCTTCGCTGCCTCATTCATTCGTTCCCTGAGCTCGCTCAAATACTTAGCCGCCGGTTTGTTCAAACCCGTTGGCGGTGTCCATTCACCTGTCCACGTTTTGTGGAGAATGTTAAGTGGTCCATGCGGGGCACAGCCGAACATTAACTCAAAGGGTGACCTCCTAGTTACGTCGTGGGGAACTTCTCTGTACGCCCACAGCATACACGGAACATGACTGTCCCACTCACGCTGGTAGTCGTTCACAACATGCCGAAGCATCGTTTTAAATGTGCCATTCCACCGTTCTACAATCCCATTGCTCTGGGGGTGCTCTGGTGTGGAAAGGCGCATTTGAACCCCAAGCCGTTCCATCAGTTCCTGAGTCAACTTTGAGACGAAGTTGGTCCCCTGATCGCAGCATATCAGCTCAGTATCGAGTGAATACCTCTATTAGCGCCTGACACGTAGCCTTGGCTGTGAGATTCCTTAGCGGCACCACTTCCGCCCATCTCGTGCAGTGCACAAATCGACAACGCTTAACGCGTAGCGGTGTAGACACTGGCTCAAGTGGTCCTATAAAGTCCAAGTATAGTACCTCAAAAGATTTCTCCGGCCTGGACAACGGTGTAATGTGCACTCTATCTCTCACTGTTGCATGCGAGAATAGCTGGCAAGTATGACAGCTACGACCTCTTGACTTCAGCTACCATCGTCGGCCAAAAGAAGGCACTTCTAAGTCTGCTTAGTTTTCTTCTCGGATAAATGACCACGGCTTGGTCTATCATGTGCCAATTCTAACAGCCCCCTTCTTCGAGATTCGGGTAGCACTAACTGCTTGTACAGTTTCCCATCAGTCTGCTCTTCATGAAAAAGTAGGCCCTCATGAACACTCATCCCGTGACTACTTTCCTCAGCCTGCTTCCATGCTTCTCGTAAAGAAGCATCGTCTCGCTGTTCCGCTTTGCAATCGGCAGTGCAGGATGCACCTTCCGATACTGCATGTTCCTGACCTATGGCGAAGGCTGTGACCGGCTCCGCATTATCATCTTCCTCAAACTCTAATGTAGCCTTTCATTCACCTCCTCCCAACCTGTGTTCGGTGTTTAATTCGAGTTCAAGAGCAGTTCTCTGGTATGCCTCTTCTGCCTGCTCTTTTTCGGCTTGTTCTAATAGCATATGCGTCTCAGGTGTTAGCAACGCTCATACACCTTCAGCTAGAGTTGCTGTGACTGCGCACAGCGTCGGTACCTGCTGATTGACTGTTTCCCCTTTCCCATCTAGGGACATCGGTACATACATCAGATCCGCATCTACTATCTGGCCGAAAGCACCCTTCAGTTTTATTTTACTGGAGCATTCGCTCCAACAGGCTGCAGGAATGGTCTCTGCTCTCAGCACCGTTATTTCGGCCCCTGAATCCACACACGCTCTCACACGGTTATCTCCGATTTGCAGGTCTACCCACGTCAGATAATCAGACGCAACAAGTTGAGTGGACTTTATGCTTATTTCCGGCTCGACTTCCAGTTTATCGGGACTTAGCATTTTGGCTCGAGCTGTTATCTTACTCTCATCCCTATTCGCAGCTGTCGTACTTTGTCATTGCTGTGCATTTGGGCACTGTGTGGAGATATGCCCGAACTTTTTACGTCTGTAGCACTTAACTCCTGCGAGTCGGTTTTTCTTTCTATCGCTAGGGGCCTGGAATGGCGGCTGCCTTTCCCCCTTCTCCCCAGCTTGTTGCACCTGCTTTGCGCCTTCATGGCGTTCACGTGATTTGCCTACTCGACGGCTTTCCTCAAAAGTTTCAGCTAATCCGGCAATTTCATCCGCTGTCAGCCAATGTTGGTCTTCGTTCTGCAGGACTAAGGTTCGGACCTCGTCTGACAAAACTTGTTTCAACCGATCTGCAATTACCAGGTCCCTCAGATCCTCCGAGATTTCAATTTCTCGACTTTTCATGTAGTACATGAACATCTTCCCGAGCTTGGTCGCCACTTGATGCCACGAGTCCCCCTGCTTCTTACGTACTGCTAGGAACAATCGTTTATACTCGTTAGGAGTCATTTAGAGCTCTTTCAAAACTCTCTCCTTCAACTCTGAGTATGACATGAATGTCCCCTCGGATTCACTAGCAACAAATGCCCTCATTCGCTCATTTAGGAATGGCAATAGAATTGCTCCGCGAATTTCGTCTGGAACCTTGAGAGACTCCAAGTGGTTGCAGTTGCATCTGCATGAGTTTTATCTTCTCTAACTCAACTGTGAGCTTCAATTTCTCAAGTTCAAAATTTTCTACCCTTTTCTCCTTCTCTGCAAGCAAAGTTTGCATATTATCACCCACCTGATCTGCCGAAGCAGACTGCGGCACGCTATCTAGATCAGCGCCCGCGGCAGCCATTTCAGTGTCAGTCATCGCAGCTACTCTATAGCATATAATAACTACACAACCATGGTGAATCCGGAGAAAACAAAGGTCTCCTACCTCCTCACTGGGATTCCTCTCCTCTGCCACGGCGATCTCGTCGTCCTGAGTGACGACAGCAGGCTCCTCGCTGCTAGATGCGGACGGGTTGAGCCTTGGCTCTCGCAGCAGCTCGTTGAATTGAACCTCCCTGGCTTGAACTTTCTCGGTACGACGACTCAGTCCCTTCAGCAGCGTGCTTACTTCGACTTCTTTTGACTTGCTGGTCACCTGGTTCCTCTCTTGAACCTCAGCACGGACGCCTGATTCTTCAAACGTACTAGAACCCTCCACGACTCGTCGGTCGCCTAGCTCATTCAGCTCCTCACTGACTTGAGCCCTCTGCGTCCAGTTGATCTCGACCAGCAGCCTTCGTAGAAGCTTCCGACGTCAGTATTTCTACACTGACTCACATTTCCTCCTTTAGGACGTACCGCTGTGCAGCTTGTTCACCGACTTGATCTTTCTACCTTCCGTTAGATGCCTCGAGCAGAAAGACGTTGCAATCCTGTCGCGACCAGTTGACTTTCTCTCTCGATCTTATAGAGGGAAATATGTTGATGATGATGGGTTGTAGGATGCTTGACGTCTTGCAGGTTCGATGTTGCTCAATCACATTACTCGAGGACACTTCCGGAAAGGTGAACTATTTATTAACAATTAATCAATCAAACAGAAAGATACAAGCAAGAAGAAAATATATCTACAATTGGCTGGTTTCGTCAGGTAAAACTACGAGTTAGTCAATTGTAAATATGTTTTTTTCATGCTTGTATCTTTCTGTTTGATTGATTAATTGTTAATAAATAGTTCACCTTTCCGGAAGTGTCCTCGAGTAATGTGATTGAGCAACATCGAACCTGCAAGACGTCAAGCATCCTACAACCCATCATCATCAACATAATTCCCTCTATAAGATCCAGAGGGATAATCAACTGGCGCCTTTCTATCCCTGGAGAGTTTTGGCATAGCACTACAGCCAGCCACTGGTGCGGATATGATCCATCGAATCTGCGCGTGGGTATTTGCGGCTGGTAGTAGCGCTATCATCATCATCAGCCTGATTATACCCACTGCAGGGCGAAGGCCTCTCCCATATTTCTCCACTTAACCCGGTACGGTAGCGCTATGTGGTAACGCAATTTTAAAACGCTCTATTGTGTATCGAATGGAAGAGCACTTGATCGACCGGAGCTAACCCGGATTCAGTTGTGTTGCCAGGGTCTGTTGATAGTGGTCGGTTCCCATTAGTGGGAGGGTACTGTGTAGAGTACAGGCTCACTACTGTCGGTGCGCTTTGGTCATTCTTGCCGCTGAACCTTCCCGGATGATGAAAGTGTTGATTATGTAGCGGTTTCTCAGTGAGTGAGTAGATCAGTGGGGCTGGCACGAAGGCCTATTCAAGCAAGAGGGGCAGTATAGGTCAGGGAGGTCACATTTCGGTGGCAGTGCCTGCCTCACGTGCAAACTCCCGGAGGGATAGCAGCATGGATCGGGCCCTAGCGTCTTCGTTGCTGGGTGTTGTCCAATCACTGAGTGTGGTAACATGGCCTGGTGTGTTTCTGATGTCGTGGTAGCCGGGGCAGTCCCACAACATGTGTTGCACCGTTGTCCATGTTGCATTTTCTGCATATAACTGCGGCCACGTTTTTGTCGTTGTAATCTTACCGGTATTCTGGCTCAGCTGCGAGATCACGGTGCCTGCACTTTGAATTCGGCAACCATTTGGCATTTACTTCGTATATTGAGCCTTTAGTAACCACGATAGCGGCAAATTGGCAACCAAACATACGCTTTTGGGACTGGGTTTGCGACTACATCCGCTGTTCCGGCGTGGTGTCATGACCGAAGAAGCGAAAGGCCCTATTTGCGAGAAGAGGAAGATCTTTATAAAAAGGTTATATAGTTAGGGGTTTACAAGAGAGAGAGAGAGAGAGAGAGAGAGAGAGAGAGAGAGAGAGAGAGAGAGAAAGCTTAGAAACAGAGCAATTGTTCGCCAGGTCTCTGCACTGTGTCTCTATGCTTGAACTTCACACGGCATAGCCTGTGACTTCGTAGAAATCACACTTGGTCAGAGTCCTCGCTGAACTCGCCGCCCGGACGCAAGAACGCACGCAAATGTGTCCTATATGTGTTTATATTCTAGATTCGTCCGGTTCTGTGCGCTGTCTCATCCTACATGAGCAACCTACTAGCCCGCACATCAACGCTTGTTGTTAGACACATGGAAAGGCAGTTGCTTGTAACCACTCCTGCAATATATTGTAATGAAGCGTTCATCCGTGCACGGCGGCTCCGTCGCATCGAAGGGGACCAGCAGGTGTCGATTGACGGCGTTGGTTAACTTAATTATTAAGGGTGAGGCCGAACATTAGTTAAATCAAATGACCTGATACAGATTAAACAACAAAGCAGTCAGTCATATCCAGGGGCGCGCAACGTCTTCCGAGCAGAGGTGGAGAGCAGCATCTATGACTTTGGCCGTTCCTCCACTGTGGGTTAGAAATATTGGCGTGCGAAATCTGCCTAGCTCGCTCTGCGACAGTATTACGAGGAAAACCAGACATACCAACATGGTGACCTAACGGGAACACCTGCGCTGCTCTGCGTCGAGTACCACACATGGACTTTGTTATTCCTGTGGATTTCATCAAATAAAAAAAAATGTATAAAGATACCCGCTGTGCGGGATTGGTCAAGTCTCTGGCGGCGTTGTTGTACTGCCTAGAGCTCAAACTCACTCGTTGTAACTGATAGTGCCGCAGGTTTCTTCGAGCGATTACATGTGCGCGACTACGAAACGATGTCAAGACCCCGCCGTGAATCGGGACAGCGACGTATCAAGGACGCCGAAAGCGAAAGTTAAAACCGAGATGCAGCTACGAAGCAGAATTGAGCCGGCCATCTGAGGTGGCCGGGCAAAAGAAGAAGCGGACACGTGGTCGTCTTACGGCATCCCATCACCCCCCGCACTAGTTTTTTTCTGTGGCAGCTTTGCGAGTTTCACTTTTCTCCCGCCAAACGAGCGCGTTGAAGGCAGACGGAGACAGAGCGGTCTGGGCGGATTGACTGCGTCGCCTGCCTTGTCTAGGGGCCACGAGGCGGAGCGCAAAAAGAAAAAGAAGGATGTCTCTCCGGACTGGTTTACGACGCAAAGCGGTCTTGAAAGGGTAATGCTCTCTCGCCTTATGTGGGTTAATGCGCGGTTTGGTTTTGTATTATGGGGATAAGGGGGGGGGGGGGGGGGGCGGCTTAGGTGGGCAGGCCCGCTTTCGCAACATGTTTTCAAATTCAAATTCATTTTATTTTCCTTGTGTGCAAGGAAGGAGCAGCCACAAAAAGCTACCGTTCGCAGCAGCCTGACGAGGTGGCTACCCCTACAAGTGATGACAGCAGTGGCGCGTACATCGAGGAGTTCAAAACAAGCATATTTTAAACACTTCGGTTCACAGTGATAGAGACATTCTGCTTTGCATATACTGCACGGTTAACAAAATCAACTTCACGGTCGTTATACACAGACATGATAAAGAAAGAGTCGAGAGTCGGAAAACGCATGTATTATACACAAACACCAAATCAACAGTCAAGCAGGAGAGACATCGGAGAAACTCTAGAATACAATCAAAATCAAATAAAAACATTTCGAAGCCCTTTCCTTGTCACACACGTGATACTAATTTTTCGGTGATCAAAATTATCAAACAATGATGGAAGCGCAGCTCGTTATTATGCGCGTTCAGTATAACTCTTCTCCCTCTACCCGCTATCATATTCACTCACTCACTCACTCACTCACTCACTCACTCACTCACTCACTCACTCACTCACTCACTCACTCACTCACTCACTCACTCACTCACTCACTCACTCACTCACTCACTCACTCACTCACTCACTCACTCACTCACTCACACTACAATTCTAATCACGCGCTGACTTAATCAATCATAATTATTGTAGCTAATTGCGTTTCGTTTGTTCATTTTATTCAATATTCATTCATACTCATACTTTCACTTAACCCATTATAATCGGCGACTTCCCTGCACACGCTAACATACATATTCATTTCCCGCTGCTATGGCTCAGTGATGCTCGACTACTGTTCCCAAGGGTGCAGGATCGAATCCCGGCTGCTGCGGCCGCTTTTCGATTGAGGCGAAAAGAAAGGCGGCCGTATGTTTTGTGATGTCAGTGCACGTTAAGAAACCCCTGGTGGTAGAAATTTCCGGAGCCTTCCACTACTGCGTCTCGCATAGCCTGAGTCGCTTTGCGTCGTTAAAGCCCTTTTAGAACCCCACATGGTCGAAATTAATCCGGGGCCTTCTACTACGCCCTTTCAGGCACTGGGCAGAAGCTCACCTCACTGAGGATTATATAAATATATGCTACCTGGACGTTTGACAATGTAGACCAGTTAGGGTGACTTTGTTTCTTTGCGCTGAGGTGTAATGTTGTGTAATGTCGTGGTATGAGTTGAGTTCCTCGGTCGTCTCAGCTGTTCCATTCTCGAGCTATGTGGTATGCCCACCTGCCCACAAAGAGAAAACCTATAATTGATATTGTCGTGGTATGAGTTCCTCGATCGTCTCAGACCCTTCGGCCAATAGATTCTCGAGCTATGTGGTGTGCCCGCACAAAGACCAATCGTCGATCACATATAGGCTCTCTCACCCATGGTAGGGCCTGCTGGCCAGCTCCGAAACAGGTCGTGACACGAGGTCAGTCTACACTGACGGCCATCTAGCAAGCCAAGGACCCATCAACGGAATCCAAATTCGCGTTAAGATAGGCTTGGTTAAGATTTAGACGAAGGCGTTAAACATTTACTGTTGTGCGAAGCGATTACACATCTTCAGTGTTGTCCGACACCATGAAAGAAAGCGCTCTGCTTTTGTCCAGGTGGACTCTGCGCGCTCATTACGCCTGGGATTCATTCTTTCTCGCAGCCCATGCAACGTAGAAAGAATCCAGCCGTCAGACAGTCAGCCAAGCAGCAGCATAAACCCTGGCCACGAGGTTAAACGAGAGGTTCCCCTCATTGTGGTGCCGTACTTGGGGAAGCCGATCGTTCAGGTTGTTCACCCTTGCGCTGTTGGCAGCACGGTGTCTTGTTTTCTTCGCCGTGGCGGCGACGCAGAGCGAGGAAGGAACTGCATGCTCCTCCCGAGTGTCGTTTCGCACGCAAAGACAGCGCGCACGCACGCTAGCGGCCGCATGTGCGCGGAAGTTTCTCAGGGAAGCGACACATTCGCGCGCAAAGCACCGTAACGGGTTGGGACCTCCGCCGCGACCACCACAGCACGCGGTCTGCGCGCGTTTTATTACTTCTAACACCGCGTCGCGTGAAGAACTCAGCGCCACCCCAGTTGGGAGTACGACGTGCCAGCCCGAAGGTTAATGCGTCGTTTTGCGCGGGCAAAAAAACGCAGGCCATCGGGCAGATCCTTGAGAGAAAAGGCGCCATATGCGGAGACGCGCGCTTTTTGACGAAAACAAAATTCATGAGCTAGCGAGGTGAAATAAGGCCGCAGCAATTTTGCGGCGACCTGTGTATACGTTACATGAAAAGAGTACGTTCATTTTTTAGCACGCGTGGGTGTCATTGTTGTTGCTGCCGTCGTGCTTTGGCGCTACGCTATACCTACCTTCTTTTTCGTCCGCTTACTCGACTGGGGATGGCTGGTGGTCGTATTTTTCCAAAGGAAAAACACACACACACACACACACACACACACACACACACACACACACACACACACACACACACACACACACACACACACACACACACACACACACACACACACACACACACACACACACACACACACACACACACACACACACACACACACACACACACACACGCACGCACGCACGCACGCACGCACGCACGCACGCACGCACGCACGCACGCACACACACACACACACACACACACACACACACACACACACACACACACACACACACACACACACACACACACACACACACACACACACACACACACACACACACACACACACACACACACACACACACACACACACACACACACACACACACACACACACACACACACACACACACACACACACACACACACACACACACACACACACACACACACACACACACACACACACTTTTTGCGTTAACGTGAGTGAGATTGTATAGCCCGTTATGCCACATTATACGGCATTTGCTTCTGAGGCAAAACCTTCCTCCCTTCCCTTGCGGTGTAATTCAGATGTCCACAGTACAAGTGGCACAGATACACCGCGCCTTTTCTTTCCTGTGAACAAATATTGCGACGAAATCATGCTTTTATAAATGTTGCATCCACGCGCACTTGTTGGAATTGGAAAAAAAAGGAATTTTCACCCCGTGGTACGAGCGGCGCTTCATTAACGTCTAGCTAACTAGTGGCTAAGGAAAGTTGGGAGTCTATTCGACCTAAAATGCGCTGTTATAGACCGGGGTGTGGAGCTACAGTACAGGCGAGCTACTTGACACCGGCCCCAACAGAACCAGAACTCTTCAGAGGCCCCATGCTCGCCCCACCCGGTATTTTTGTTATTCACGGTGGCCTTCGTTAGTACAGTGGTCAGAGCACGAAAAACCTCAAGTTAGCATAGTCAGCGATAATGTTATACTGCGGGGGGCAACGGCTATCGGCAATGCATATCTAAAAAAAAAAAAAAAGGTTGATGCATATTCACACGCTGGCGTGTCTCCCGAAGCCAGTGCCAATATTCTTGAGTTACGGGCCTAAGCATAGTGTTTGTCACATCGCTTCGGCGGCTTTGAGAGCTGACAAGGGTGCTTGCCAGCATCTGATCATTGATGTAAAACCGGTACCAGCAATTAGAGCTTCTTCCCGGAACATCCACCCCAGAGACGCGTGCATTCATTACACACTGGCGTCTCTTACTTTTTGTATTCGTTGCTTTTCCGGACGCGGCGCAAGGCAACTTTTCGCTTACAAAAGGAAAAGTAACGGTGCACAAGGAAGAAACTCGCGAAAGTGTGGAACTGATAGCGTTATGGGGCGTGGTTATGCCTGTGATTAGTTCACATCCATTTATACTTCACATCTTCTGTATGGAGGTCGGTAGGTGTTTTTGTGTGTGTGTTCCAGCAACATGCATACTTGTTTTAATGCGCTGCCCTGCATTACTCTAATCTCGGCTACTAATGACTGCATTCATTGACCAATGCGATCACGTCGGCGTTCTGTTAATTAGTGTCGCGTCCGGTTCATCACCATCGAACGGCCGTGGTGGCGTTATCGATAGCCGTCGTTCCGGCTTCCATCGGCTACAACGTGTGGCGTAAAGTAGCAGACTGACGTCACTGCCTGGTGTCCACAAATATCAGACTCGCTCAGTCAGGCGGTAATGAGACTGCTCAGCTAGCGTTCCTTCTTGCCAGACGCTGTATCGGCGCTGCTTGCGCACCACGCGTGAGCTCGCGCTTGTCGTTGTCCTCGGCCGGACTATCGTCGCAAGTGGAAGGACGCTACAGGGCCCAGGGAGGAAGCCGTGAGAGCAACAAAGCGCGGATGATTTTGTTGCGAAGAAAACGCGGTGAGGTGGATCCTCCAAGGCAGCCGAGTGGATTCAAACAGAAAACAAGGGACGGCAGAATGTGGGCGGTAATTAGTTAGCTGTTGGGATAATAAGGCTGCCGCAGCTGGAGCAGGAAATGGTTGAAGCCCGCGTCCTGCAGTTAACGTAGTTGGGTCACTGCTCCTGACGATGATACCATGTGCCAGTGTATCATATCAGAGTATGTCATACGGTACCGTATACTGTACCACACACCGCACCGAGCCAAGCCGCTCCGCGCCACGCCAGGCTATCGTCACACCGTATACCGTACCATATACCACTGCACTTCACCGCTCCGCGCCGTGCTAGCATATGAATGGAAACTGCTGGCTGTTTCTGAGTGAATAAAAAGCAACATGTGATTAACAGAACGTACCTTAATTATTTTGGCAATGACGGTACCGTACGCAACGCGTAGTTATCTCTTATACCTGTTACACAGTTGCCAGTACTCTCCTTTCTGTTTGTGGCGACGTGAAGTATCCGTTCTGGGTAATGCGCACGTAAGATGTTAATGTTTCTTTTCCTTCTTCTTCTTTATTTTATTTATTTATTTATTTATTTTTTTGCTATTACATCACCCGCCAAAGAAAGCGACGGTGGATGGGCCACGAAGTGCGCGTCTGTTCCGCACTGGCAACCTGTTCTGTGTGCTCTGCATAATGCAGAAGGGCCTCTTCCGATAGACCGCACATTCTATATGCGGCGCTTGTTTTCCATCGCCAGCACTAATATTAGCCCCGCAACAGCGAGAGTTCGTTTACTGCCGCGCTGTGTAAAATATAGCGCCGAATTGCTATTTCAGAGCTTGACGCGAACTGTGCGCTCCGTCAACTCCGGAGCCAGTGACTACCATGATCGTTTAAGCCAAGCCGCTTTCTGTCGTGTCCATATGGATTCTTTGCTGCTGTGTAGAACGCTAGTACATTTGTTTTTCGTATAGAAATGGCCGGCAATACATCGAGCTTATATATATATATATATATATATATATATATATATATATATATATATATATATATATATATATATATATATATATATATATATATATATATATATATATATATATTTTTTTTTACCGACAAAATTTCTGCGTGGTCTTTCACCTGCTATGATAGCAAACTTCTGTAACAACACAAAAGTAATACAGACTAGAAATTCAGTACAGAAAAATCTACAGAACTACAGAAAAGTTTGACTTTAACCGCGGAACTACAAGCTATTTTGTCGCATATTTGACGCTGTTCTCTCTTTTTTACTCGGGAATTACAAAATGGCAGAAGCCGTCTTTTTCAACACGTGCCCCAAATCACGAAATAACAATTGCAGCGGATGAATTAGTTTTGAATCTAGGTTTTTATTTGCTTTACGTGTCTGCATATTTTAGACCTGCCTTCTCCTGTTTGGAAATTCAGAATAAATCAGAATCAGCTGAATTTTATCTTGGTTTAACCTCCCTCTAACTAAGCTTACCTAAAGGCAACTTGAGCTCATAACATTGCGCGTTGCCCTCTAGTTCCTCGCGGGTGGTGGTGGTGATTTCCGTGCCCTTCCAGCAACGATGCACGTATTTCCACAGAGCAACTTTATCTCAACACGGTGCAATTACGTTGTTTGTTACACGGCATCTGCCTTTCTGACGAAGCATTGACGCGAATGCAAACACAAACCTGTCTGCAGACCCGACTTTACTGATTGCAAAGAGAAATTATTGAGGCGAAGGCAATGCAGGGACTTCATATGTCAGCACACCGTCCATTCTTCTTTAAGAAAAAGAGCTGCAATTCCTTGATGTGCGAAAGTAGCCTGTCACTAAGGGTGCTTATCTTATCCTTGCACCTTATTTGTTCTGACCCGCTCGTTAATAAAATTTTGTTCAGCGCTTGTCCTTTTGACCTTTCTGTGTGCAGAAAGGACAAGCTGCTCCCTAATGTCCTCCTTACTATGCATTACAAAGAAGAAGGCGTGCGACATGAAATGAACGGTTTGTGGAACCATTTAAAAAATTTGCCGACAATTACGTTTATTTTTATTTTATTTTCAGTACACCCTGCAGCGCCGAAGCATTATAGCAGGGGAGTGGGTACAACATTAAAGTGACGAGCAGATAAACAAAAAAAAAAAAAATCACACGAGAGAAAGAACAAAAAAAGTGGGGGGGGGGGGGGGGGGGGTATACAAAGGAGTAATGAATTAAAAAAAAATACAAGAGGAACAACAGTGCATTTGGTCGACAATAATAGTTTGAAGGAACTGTAAAATCACAAATAATTGAATATCCGTAAAAATACATCTCGATCTACACTCACAACATCAGCTGGCAACTTGTTCCATTCAGAAACAGTACATGGGAAAAATGAGTTCTCTTTGTAGCTCGTTTTACACGCCATTTCCCGTATTTTAAAACTGTCCTGGTAGAAATGTAGTGGGCTGTTTTAAGGTACTTTTCCTTATCAATGCCTGTTGTGTCGGTGTATATTGAGTGCACAAGTTCGAGCCTTTGCTTCTGGTGCCTTATCTGTAGCAGTTCCAGTTCTATGTGTTTCTTTATGTGTGTTATGCTGGCATGTCTGGAATACTGCCTTGATATAAATCTGGTTGCGCGGTTTTGTATAGCTTCTAATTTATCAATCAGGTACTGCTGATGCGGATCCCATACTGCAGACGCATATTCCAGTTGAGGCCTTACCAGTGACTTGTAGGCAGTACTTTTAAGAATCTGAGGAGCAGTTCCAAGGGTCCGTATGAGTAGGTTGAGCATTTCTCCAGCTTTTTTGACGGTCATATCAATATGATTTGAAAAGGACAGATCAGCAGTTAGTAGAACTCCTAGATATTTCACTTCATTTGCCGTGCTGAGAGTGGTATCACCTAGTTTGTAGGTAGATTATTAGGAATCTTAGACTTAGTAAATGTTACCTGGTAACATTTGTTGATGTTCAGGCCAAGTTGCCAGGTTTGGCACCAGGAGGCTATGCTGTTCAGGTCCTGCTGCAGGGCATCTACATCTTGTACATTTCGGATTGGTCTATAAACAACGCAATCATCTGCGAATAATCTTATTTGTGAATATATGTTTGAAGGGATGTCATTGATACAGATTAGGAAGAGTAGCGGTCCCAGCACCGAGCCCTGCGGCACTCCCGAAGTGACTTCAACAAAGCTAGAATTTTCGCCTCCAATTACCACGCATTGCATTCTGTCGCTCAGGTAGTCTTCGGTTACTTTCACAACTTTATCATCCAGGTTAAGAGTTCTCATTTTGTACTTTAGTGGTTCATGTGAGACGGAATCAAATGCTTTGCGATACTAGGAAAGCAAGGGCTCCTTACTGCATGCGGCGTCACCTGCAGAATACCTATAAATTTGGTAGTTCATGCATACGGGTTAAATTTTTGGTTTTCATTTTTTTGAAGATTGGTCTGACTTGCTTGGGTATTTATTCGCAACGAAAGTTTCGTTTTTATTTTCTTCGACGAATATAATTTTCGAAGACAGAATTTCTTTTTTCGGCGTGTGAAGGGCAATCCTGTGCCGTAAAAATGCTTGTACTGAAAGTATATCTCGCCGTGTTGTTGTGTTTTTCGGCATGAATACTGTATGTTTCAAAAATTGACGTGCAAATGATAACGGTTAGAGCTATGCACTTATACGGAATCGTTCTAAAAACGTAATGCAAGTTAAATACGATTGCCAGCAGGCAGAAACTGGAGTTTACTTCTAAAGAAGAACTACGTTGGCACCTCACTATTCGTTCGAAATCAGGTCCAGTCGTCGCGGCAGCCAGAACATGTTACTTTTGCATGACACCCAGGCACACTTTCGTGTTAGCGCCTTACACTATGTGCAGGTGATAAGCTTATTAACTGATTAACTGCTCTCAGTCGGGGGTGATAGTGAATAAACTCTGCTTAGGTATAGAAGGCGGTGAGGGGATGGCGCATAATACTTCTGCATTGCTTATCCAACACATCGCGTCGATAGCTTCCTTATTTAATTCATTTTCGACTTTAATAGTAACCTTATTAGGTTAAAAACAAATGTAGAAAACTGAATTCGGTGTACTTTTTGTCAACACTGCGCTAGTCGTTGAGCCATTTCGCGTGGCACAGCGTTGGCCAAGCTGCGCATGCGCGAGGAGCCGCGTGACGTCAGAGGCAGCAGCTGGTGTGTTGGAGCTGCCGTCGCGGCCGCGCTTCGCCGCGCGGTCCGCCGGTGCTGGAGAAGTGACGTCATAACACAGCCGGCGCCAGCTGCGCATCACTCTCTCCGTTGGTTGTGCGAAGAGGTGTGTGGTGTATATATACAGCTAGAAGCACGCGGCCAGAAGCGAACAACTATGGGGAGCGTAATTCCGTCTACTCTACGGTATAGGGTCCCGCAACTTCTTTCTCCTCACTGGTTGCCTCTCAGCTGGTTAGACGGCGGTTGTTACCGAGAGGTGTCTCTGAACGCAACCCAAAGGTAACATACACTCACTGAAATTATGACGGTGAAGGTAATTGAATAGTGCTACCGTTGTCATGCCGTCACTTCGTGGCTCTGTTCACGGCTGGCTTTGCATCTATTCAGAATTAAAAACATCACATAATACAACGCAACCTAAACGGGAACACACCATAGGCGAGATCTTGGTAGCTTAATTTAACGTTGCGATTAAACAAAAACAAAAACAAAATTGCACTTACAGGATTCAAACAGATGTTTTATTTTCTCAGTGGTCAGGTAAGTAGCGTCAATCCATTGCGCCACTGAAGCTTTTTTTTTTTCTTTATTACCGTCTTGGCAGCAAAAACGAACACAAAATACATTTACATGACAATAAAAGCAGCGATCACTTTCTGGCTACTGCAGCGTGATAGAATGGATTAATTAGTTTGTCGAGGACTGACAGCCACTCAACTAGAGCTGCATAAGGCGTTTGATAGAGTTGTACATGAAATCTTATTCGTACTTTTAGAACATGTAAATGTAGGACGTGTCATCACTGACGGAGTGAAAATGGTGTATAGTGGCTGTACATTCCAGGTTCATTATACACCTGAGTGATAGTATTCCAGTGTTGTCGTCGGTGAGACAAGGTTTCTCCACTTCTTTTCGCACTGTACCTGGCGCCATTTTGTCTAAGACTGCTCACCAGACAACATATTAGAGGTTACACTTTTTGTGATAAAGAAGTACGGCTGTTGGCATATGCAGACGATATAGCAGTGTTCTGTAGTGACCAGGAAAGCGTGCAAGAAGTGATGAAAGAGGCCGTAAATGTTTGTATTGCGCCACTGAAGCAACGAGTAAGGCAGGATTTAAATGCGCTCTTATCCATTTTTACAATATTTCCGCTATCTGTCGCCCGGTGACGCTGCTCAGAGGACCCGCTGAGAGAAGGGAACCACGCCTACGGGGAAGGAGAGCCCGGCCGCTGCTCAGCGCGTAGACTAACCTCTCCTAAGCGTAGCCAACGCAGCTGTTGCTTTCGCAACTCAACTAGGTTTAACCGGAGCTAAGCCACTGCCATCTTTTTTAAACCTTTTTATCATTATAAACCGAAAGCTCCGACCCCTATCCATAAAGTATGTCGATAGAGGTCTCCTGCCCCATCGCCCTTAAACGTCCCTGGCTGTCCTTACTCACCACTTCCTCTAAGCAAGCATGTGTAGAGAGAATCATTTGGATGCGTCATCAGCGTACTTAGTGGAACGGGGAACGCAGCGAAATACGCATCTCTTGGTCATGCGCTGTCATTTGCTTACATCATATCCTCCCACTAGTTTTGCATGATTGACTTTATCATTATGAACGATCCAATCCTGCCTTTATAGTAGTGTGCGAAACTTCGTGCTTCCGCTCCGCCGCGACGAACATAGTACCTCCTGTTGGCCGAGCGCAGGATCCCCGTCTTTTCGGCCTTCCTTGCTTCTCCGGTTGCGTCGTCTTCCGCCGTCGTTGTTCATCGGCGATGCTGGCACGCGCCATCTTGCATCGTGTGCAACGAGAGGTTTTTCATCGTGCGCCCTTCGAAGGTTCATTCTTAGGTTACCGCGCTTACCAGGCGGAGCTCTAGCTTTCGCTAGTTCTCGCCGGGCTGTGTTGCTATTTCAGGTAATCGGGTAAACTGCCTGTTTGTACCTGTTGTCGGGTTCCCCAAGGAAGTGTGCGTTGTCTTGCTCTGTGTTAGCTGCGGAGACGCGTCCCTCGAAACATTTGGGCAGACTACTTGAATTGCTGCCGATCTACCCTGCTCACTATACACTGTAGTTTGGTAAGCGTATTCCTTACGAAGCAACGTGTGTTGTGTTGTGTCCTGCGCGTCAGAGTGTACTCTCTTCTCAAAGTTCCAACCTCGACTACGAGACAGTGAATGGTTCCTCAGTAAGAGCCGACGGTAAGGCGCGGCTGTAGACGGAATGCAGTGCGGTAAACAGGAAAACGGCGAGAATGATACAAACCAGCGTGATTGCCCTTCGTGGTTTTTTCTTTCTTTCTTCACAGGCGTGGTACCTGCTTATGGTGACGTACGTGTGGTATTTTATAGTCGCACATGACTTGAACCGGTCACAGACGGTTACCGTTTCACACGTGACAAAAGCACGTTTCCTTACTAATGTCGCTCCTACCGCGCGACGAGGATGGAATCCGCCATGCGAGAGCGAAAGGGATGGGCGATTATAGTTGGCCCAGGTTACCGACACGCGCTTGCGCCAGGAGACTGGGCCAAGACCGTTGCTTCTTTTTGGTCGCTTTGCAAAGCGCCTTCTCCACACTTTGAGGCGGACAGAGCAAGCAAGAGAGTTATGTGAATCCCGCGTTAGTACATCGGCGTCGGAATTTGTCCTTGATTGACTATAGCGGGAACTGGCGTGAGCTCGAAACATCGACCGTCCGTCGCACCAACCCTCTTTTTCCTCTCTTTTCTGCCTTTCTCGATCCTGTCTGTTTTGCTTCAGCCCCCGTGGATTGATTGGGCCGCTCGTGTCTTTCCTTTCTCTCCGTCTCTTGGTTTTTCGGATGTTGCTTGTGGTCGCTGAGCCTACAATCCGATACACGCCCGTCGGCATTGACCGCTTATGGCGCGTCTGTAAGCATTAGCAGCGCTTGTCCATTGGAAACGTGTTCTTTCTTCTCAGGGTCGCTGCCTGCGAGCGGTAAGCTAGCGTCGGTTATTAGGTGCGTCAGCGGTTGCCATTGGT